>NC_092073.1:22370000-22520000 GCF_039877785.1 Chaetodon trifascialis
TCAGTCATTCAGTGCACGCCTGTTACAGGAGGAAAAACTGGAAAAAAATCCAAGAGCTGCCCTTCTTCTTCACCAGCGGCAGTAAATATGAGACAATGTGCTTCTCCAACACTTGAAGAGGGAATTGTCTTGAGCTTTAACGCAGGAAGCAACGTAAACACATGAAGACAATGTGCCAGCAGGCCTGACTCACCTCCAGCCCCAACACGTCACCCCACTTCATCACCCGACTCATCATGAAACTCTTCCTCTCCTGCGCGCTTCAAACGTGCTCCAGTAAATTTCCTGAACCGTCACGACAGATTCATCAGCGGCAGGATACCTCGCATTTCCTCCCGCTCTTTGATGCACGGCACCCAGTTCACCTGTGTTTGCTTTGGAGAGTCACGATGGCGTTGAGATAAAGTGAGAGGGTTTGATCGTGCATGAGCGACAGATGTATCCTCTTCCTCTTCACTTATCGAACCTCTCCAGAGATAAAAAGAAGGGCTCGACACGGAGGATAAGCCCGAGAAATGACAGAGAGGAATGACGGCGAACAAAGCCAAAAAGGCTTCTGGGTTTCTGAGTTTGTGGCAGATGAAAGCGTGCCGGGCTCCAGCTGCAAATCTCACTTTTATATTCTGTGTTTCGGTGAGGTTTGAGGGCGAAGACAGCCGAATCCTCCCAGGATCAACCTGCTTTCTCCTCGGAAAGCTGCACATGTTCCGTCACGTTTATACTGTTTATTTCCCCGTGTCCATTTCATCAGGAATGTGCCTCTAATTACGCCTCCTCTCTCCCTTCTCCCCACATGTGTGTCTGATGCAGAGCGCCGCAGAGGCCTCACCTGGAATCAGCGCGGTGGAAGAAGCATGGACTGAAGCCTGTCTACGTGTGTTTCTGCGTGTCTCAATCGTAAATGTGTGCAGCTGAAACAAAACCATGTCACTGATACACACCTGGGCCTGTTTCCTCCTCTGGGTCAGCCTCGCCACGCAGGACAAAACCCCAGGTAAGACACAAACGCCTCTTTGTCCAGCAGCCTCAGCTGATCTGCAGCAGGGACTCATTCACAGGGATTAACGGGCTGAAGCGTCTCCTCACACAGCCTGATACACAGATCAGGTTTGTGGAGGAAAGTCTGAAAGTTGCCAGATTGAAGGTTTTTCTGTCTTCCACAGAGAACTGTGCCGCGTTTGTCGCACAGCTTTTCCAAACTTTCCCCCAAACTTCTGACGTCAGGTATGAGCTCAGGGTGGAAACATGGTCCGACCACAGCGAGCGGAGAAACAGTGGAACAGCTGAACTTCGAGGAAAAGTCTGGTCTGCTTTAATGGCTCAGAGCGTCATTCCTGAGGGTTACAGAAACATTTTACCCACCAGCTTCATCGCTGAGATCTGGAGCGCACAGAAAAAAAGAGGGTCAAATGCAGAAATGTGATATGTACACAAACACAGGCACTACTGTACGTGGCACGAAACACAGAGAGGCACAAGTTCAACATTTCTCCTCTGAGTCTGACAGCGTCCCTCGTGGTTTCTTTGACTCCTAACATCTGCAGCACCTGGTAATGTGGTGATAATCTGAAGAACAGATTTATGCAGGAAAACCTGACGCACGAGTACGTTTCAAGACGCGTAGGTCAAGAAAATGACCCTTCAAAGCAAAGCTGTTTGAGGCGGCTCTCAGAAAGAAGTTATTCACACACTCCTTTCGAAGGACTCTTCTGTTTTTTTAGCGGTTAAAGTGCATAACTGGACGAGGCTGAGTGTTTATTTTATGAAATGAATGAAAGTAAATGTTTGGCGGCTGCTTTGAAGAAACCCTGTTTGCTCAGCTGATTGTTCAAGTGCAAACGTTTCACCGCAAGACTTTCTGCAAGGGCACGAAAAGTCACAGGGCCGCGTGACGGGGGCCGACGCCACGGGGCCGCCGGGCAGGTGAACAGCCCGCCCACTGTGCTGCAGCGTGCAGGTGTGAGACAGAGATGTGAGTCATTCCTCTGCTGCCGAAGAAGAGCGGGAATGAAAGGAAGCGCCGCGGGCGTGAGCAGGCAGCACCCGTCAGACAGTCAGAGAGGAGGGGAGGTGCTGAAAGAGCCGCTCAGGTGAAACAGTTAATCCCGTCATTCACCAGTGAAACCAAACTCATGACCAGTGTCTTCCAACGGGCCACCTGGACGAGTCAGTTATGAAGAGGAAGAGGTCGTGGAGGCGTGTGAAACCAGACCAGAGCTTTGTGAAGGAGTTTCTGTGGGAATAATCTCTGTGTTGAGTTAATTCAGCGCTGCTCTCTGTGGGTCCACGTGCCAACGTAGGTGTTTTGCCTTTGATGACGGTCAGAAAGGCCACCGTGAAGACAGACAGAGAGCCTGCACACAGTTTGAGGCTCCGACGTGAGCGAGCTGAGAGCCTGCAGACGCTGGACAGCTGCTGGAAAACACCTACAATGACATCACCGTTAGCTCGTCGCCAGAAGTGCTTCAACATGCTTCGAGGAGGGTTGAGCGATCCTCACATCTGTTTCACAGTCAGGGCCCACGCGAGCGCTGACACAGACTCTGCCTGCTGTAATCATCCCTGTGCATTGTGGACGTTCAGAGACTCCCTCCGAACACACCTCCAGTGAAAATGATGGAGGACAAAATCCTCAGTCAGTCCTTCCAAACCGACGCCTACGGTCAAAGTCAAAGTGAGCTCGAGTTTCCATCTCTGCACTGAAGCTCACCAAGCAGACAAACTGACAACAGTCAGTTGATCGGATTCGCTTTAGAGAACATTTTGAATATATTTTTGAACACAACAGTGGCTGCAGGTCACCAAACGTAGATCGATCCGCCGCTGAAAATAGTCCCCAACAAAACAACAGCATGCAGCGTGGCCGTGAACGGATGGAAAGTCATTTCCATTTACGTTTGTGTTGTATTGACTTGTATTGATTTTTTATTTTTTTTATAAAACAGCTCAACAACCAGAAATGTTCGCACTCCAGCCTCTGCCTGAAATGAACACACCTGTGCGCAGGACAAGCTGGCAGTGCTTGTAGCTACAGTAGATGCGAAACTGTGGAAATACGACATTTGCTGTAGCTCAGACGTGGTTTGATAATACTTCCCTGCTGTCGTGTATCTGTTCAGCCACACAGGCGTGTAAAAACTGGAACGTTCACATGGAAGTTTTCCCCGCTTGTATTTCTCAAGAATAAGGTCTGACTTCCTGTTTTGCGTCATACGTGTGGGCCAGTAAACGTCACTTCAGTCTATTGATAATCCTCCTCCACCCTGGATGTGTGGCAATGGCGGGAGGTTCAGGGTGAACAGCTGTGAGACGTGTTCACTGTCAGGCAGCTGGGACACTCACCTTAAAACTATGTCCCCGTTTGACACGAAAGTGCTGAAACACCATCCTGAGACTCCACTTCTGGAAGCGGTTTTGTGTATTTTCTTTCAACGACGACCTCAATCTTACATGTTTACTGTAGCCACGGGACTCTCCGGGATGATGCAACGATCTTATTTTATATGCTGGAACTCACCGCCAGCTGCTGAACTCCAGATCCTGCAGCTCTCACGACGCTGTGCCACTGCTGCTTCAGACGAGTCCAGGTCTGAAGCTGCCACTTGAAACCTGTGTGTTATGATGTATATCACGAATGTAAAGGTGTTATTTCTTCCTGGTCACATGGTGAAAATGTCGTCGTCAAATACCGTTAAAACAAAGGTTAGAGCCTACAAAGCCTAAACCTCATTTCTGTTATATTATGATAACATTTCTGAACAGACGCTGGACGTCTTTTCTCTAACCAGCTGCTCCAACATCAAACCGAGACGAGAGGCTTATTGAACTCTCCTGAAACATGTTTGATGTCATTCTGAGCAGCTTGCAGACAAAACATTGATGATCGACCAACGACGGTGAGCCGCTAACTGACCTGCGAATCTCCTGCTAGCTAGATGCTACGTCTCCTAGCCGAGAAAACACTTTGACACCATGTTAGCTTTCTGATTTTTATTCAACGCTGCGCGGGTAGTGATGACAAAGCAGTTTGATTTCAGCTGTCAGCTCGCAGGTAATTCCTGCTACGTTTCAGCAGCTTCTCCATCACTTTCACGTCCACACAGCCTGAAGCAAAACCCGTTCAAGAGCACTTCTTTGAGTCTGAATGACTTCCATGTTCACACAGACTGCCTTCATCTGCAGGAGGAAGTGACTGCTGCCTCTCATTAACCCAAACATCTCTGCCTCCGCCGTCAGTGTAAATGTTTTAAGTGCTCCTCCGTCGTAAACGAGCACCAGGGAACATGTACGGTTCATTAAAACAGGCAGCTGTCACATTAAAGACGGGCTCTGCGGTGATAATGAAGCAAACGTGACCACAAGGAGTGTTTCCCCCTTTGTTGTCTGAAAACTGTGTCACAGAAACATAATAAAGAGGTTTCTTCCTGAAGAGGTGTTTGTTGAAGTGTAATCTGAACCATCTGAAGGAAACAACCACAGACCACGAGAGTCTGTTTGTTTCAGCGGAGTCATGCTGATGTCTGACAGGCAGCAGCTTCTCATGCTCGGAAATCTGTGCCTGACAAAGAGGAGTGTGACGCTCAACAGTTTCCTTGTGCAGCGCTCTTACCTCAAAGCAAGGCCGGATTACCAGCTGGCCAAAGCAGGAAACTCCTCCAGGGGCCCCAGCGCGAGAGAAGGGGTCGGTGTCGTGGCCTCTGCTCAGGCAAAAAGCTGCCAAATGCAGTCTGACCTGATGTCAGCAGTGTATTCTTGCATTTAAACCAAAGGAAGTCAAACCTCAGTGAACTCACCTCGACTCTCCACGTCGTGTTTCAGATGTCGCTGTGACCTGCTTTGTTTCCGAGGAGTGCGTGCTCCCCTGCAGCTTCCAGCCCGGCAGCAAGGAGACCATCGAGTGGTTCAGGCAGGACGTGGTGGTGTACAAGTTCGAGCGGGACAACGACGACGATGACGACGATGACGACGACGACAGCGACGACGACAGCAGCGAAGAGCACTACAGGCACGAGCAGATCGCTGGCCGCGCCTCCATCTTCCCACACCTGATATCCCGCGGAAACGCCACGCTGATCCTCAGGGGGAGCGGGCTGAAGGACAGAGGCACCTACAGGTGTCATGTGAGCACCTCGAAGGGCGAACACGACGCGAAGGTCATCGTGAAGGTGGAAGGTGAGTTTAGAAATAAGGTTTGACGTGAGAGCAGCATGCTGTCACACCAAACAGTCGAAAGCATAATATTACAGGACAAGACAGGTGTACTACCTGTCTGTTAGTTCATGATCCTTCAGGTTGCAGTCCCGGTTCATTCGGTGACACCTGGTGGTAACTGCAGGTGCACTTTAATACTCCAGCAAACACTCGACCAGCAGCTGCTGCACCTGGTTTCAGATCAGCCAAACAAACCCATGTTGCTTTATTAAAGGAGTCAGTCATAATTACAGTGTGATGTGATTTGCTGACCGTGCTGAGCGGCTCTTCATCAGCTCGCTGTGGCTGATCCCGACTCTTCCATTAGTCCAAAAAAATCAAAAATGATCTGCTAGAAACAGAAAAAGATGAATGTTTGATCATTAATCCAGCTTCACGTAAGAGAAAAGTGAAGCTTTCACTCTGTCTAATACTTTGATGCTAAACAGCATTTTAGCATCGTCACTGCGATCATGTTAGCATGCTGATGTTAGCATTTAGCTCGCCTGCTGCGCTTAAAGTCTCACAGAGGCGCCAGCACGTCTGCAGACTTTGTTTCATAATCTCCTGCTTTTATTCTGATTGCTGCGTGCATAATTACTTCAGATTCACCTCAAACCTTCCTGCTCACAGATTTTCATGCCAATACTTTGATTCTGCCACACAACACATGCAGGTTGTTTAAAGTATTTCCGCTGCTTGTAAGAATGTTTGTGGCGTTGTTATATTGTGTTAACTCAGCTCTAATGTTATCTTCATGAGAATGGTATCACCAGTTGACGGGCTATATTGGGCCCTGGCATTTAGAGTCTATCATCAGGGGCTGCTGGGAAACATTTTAGCATGCTGTGAGTGTCTTTGTGTGTGTGTGTGTGTGTGTGTGTGTGTGTGTGTGTGTGTTTGTGTTTGTGTGTGTGTGTGTAGCACCCATCCGAGGGCTGTCTCTGGAGCTGACAAGGCTGAGCGGCTACGAGGAGATGAAGTGCACCATCCGCAATGTCTTCCCGGCTCCTCGCGTAACCTGGGCGACTGAGCCGCCCACTTTCGAGGACCTGCGACCAATCACGCGCATGCTGGCCGACAAACAGGGGCTCTACACGGTGGACAGCCGCCTCAAGAGGCTGAACGGTCAACCTGACCTCATCTACATCTGCAAAGTCACGACGCCCTACGGCGGCCCGGCCTGGACCACCTCACTCAGGGAGCGAGGTAAGAGGACAGAGCTCTGCAGCACTGAGCCATCAAGGATGAGGTCGATATCAAAAGAAATGTGATTTAAGGAGGGTTTATGTATCAGTAACACAACACTTTACTTTCTAATGCTGTGTCTGACGCCTCTTCTGAAGCCAAACCTTCACTCCTGCTCTCTGGTAGAAATAAGAGGAACTCAGGGGAAAGATCTGACCATCCCCTGCTACGCCCCTCCTTACCTGAACAACCCCTTCCTCCACTGGAGCTTCTCCAATGGCGAGGACCTCTCCCACATCCTCACCTTCGACAGCCGCTCGGGGCACAGCGTCTCCTCGCCGCCCTGGAACAACCACGTGGAGCTGGACGGCTTCAGGGTCCCGTTTGGAGACGGCTCCCTGCGGCTGATGGACCCCAAGCACTTGGAGCACACGGGCAGCTACAGCTGTGTGTTCTCGGTGCCGTACAACACTCACACCGAACGCGCTGACGTCACGATCGACAGTCTTGTAGGTGAGGCCACAAACACCTGTTAGACTGACCCCTTCTGACTTCCTGTCTCAGCCCAGAGTCCACTGGTTCCTACTGAAGACACAAATCTTTGAAAGCACCTCACAAAAATCTAGTTTTATTTAAAAAGGTTCAGCTGCTCACTCTAGTTTTTAACCAAAAAACAGGACATTGAGCATTTCAGGACTATTTTTAGTGGCGGATTAATGCACGTTTGTTGCTCCAGTGACTGTCCTATCAGACGTAAGACATGTAATATGTGTGTGTATACCTGTGTGCAGGTGAGCGCAGTACTTCAGAGGCGCCCTCTTATTGGTGGATTGTCGGTCTGGTGATCGCTGCGCTGGTTCTCGCTCTGGCGGCCATGCTGGCCTACCTGAAGATGAGAGGTACGGATGGACTCCAAGAGACGTGGACACTAACAGACAGAAAGAAGACAGCTTGACTGGACACACACACACACACACACACACACACACACACACACCGTGTAACACAAATTAAAACGCCATTGAAAATATGTGCATTCACATAACTCCAATTCAAACTGGCGGTGGGCAGAAAAAGTCTGGTTTTGGTCTTAAATTGATTGTTATTAGCATTTCTGTGATGTTTTGAGTTTTTTAAAAGGGACATTTGAACATTTTTGTTTGGTTCCTGCTAAGATATTATATTTTATTGTCAAGAAAGCTAAAAAAAAAGCAAAATGTTTGTTAAATTTAGTATAACATCGATGTATAAGGCAGCTGTTCAGATGACTTCTTCACCAAACCCCAAATAAAAAGTACATTAAATTAAGAGTTCAATTCACAGCTGTGAAGGTTAACAAGCTTTAAATCAAGACGTTTTTATTTCTTTGTGGCAGAAATTAACTGCTGAACGCTCTCAGAGAAAAAAACAAAAACACAGTGTTTCTGTTCCAGCTTGTGTGTCTCACAGTGAGCGTTCAGGGCAGCCTGCTGACAGTCAACACATACAAGTACTTCACATGTATGTAATAACAAAAACTGGAATATAAACCAAGCTATTAATGCTACAACTGTCACTCCACACCCACACCAGTCAGACCAGTTACCACTAACTAACACTAACTGGTCAGAAAGGAGGGAAGTGAGCGGCAGAGGGAGGAGCAGGCGAGGCAAGAAAAACAAGAAAGTACAAAGAGCAAAGAGCTCAGGACGTTTTCTGTCTCTGTTTTCTGTTCTGTGCAGGTCTGAGATTTAGAGCTCAAAGCTGATTTGTCATTTCAGACGATCTTACACACATTATGTCTCTCTTTCACCCAGGAAGCGCCTCAAAGGCCAGAAACGACCCTGAGGAGGTGACAGAGCTGCACTTAGTCAAAGGTCAGTCATCCAAAATGTAAAAATTTGACCAGCTGAAAGACCAAAACCAGACACTAGATGGAGCCGTTGATCAAGTCTTTGCTCTGCTGTCCCGTCCTGAACTGAATGACACTGAGTTCACCCTCACTGAGCACCACAAACAACAAACAACAACAAAGACCAATGAACAGTGAAAACAGAGACGTTTTCACTTTCTAAAAACCTGATAATAACCGTCATGAAGTCAGGATTTGTCTTTCTGTGTGACCTCGTGGTCTTTGCCTCTTCGTCCTCTCATCCACACCCTTGTGTTTCGCCTTCTTTCAGACTCGGCAGCAGAGCGGAACCTGAACGAGAGCAGCTGTTTGACTTCAGGCGGCACCAACGGTCAATCCGGCCCTCAGCTGACCTGAGGACAAAGTGAACCTGGAACCACCGAAGACTAACAGAATACTAACAGACAAACACGCACACAGCCACACACTGACAAAGAACTGCCGGCCTCTGAGGAGCGGGACGTTTCTTTGAGAGCTTTTCTGAAAAATGAATTCTAGCGAACGCTTTCAACTTACTGTTCTTTGGGTGTTCTACTGAGGAACTCTTCTGGGTCCCTTTGGATTCTAGATGACACCCTGATAAACTTCTTAACTGTGCATGCTGCAGTGTAGAAATGCACAAAAGGCTTCCAGCGTCTTCATGAAGGGTCGGCGGACCCTGATAGTGCAGCTCTGAATCTGCTGTTATTTCAGGAACACTTTAAGAGAAATCCTGCTGATTGTAAAAACCTCTTTCCAGCGCAGGGACTTTTTGAGGGGTCCAGGAACCGTCTCAGGACCTCAGGACTTTGACCTGCATTTTGAACAGAGGAACACAGGTCTGAATTTAGTCCCACAGTTCTTGGCCGTGAAAGTCTCTGCTCAGGGGCACTGCTAACCCATACACAGGAAGTGCTGGGGCAAAGCGGTTCACTCAGTGGTCAGAAACAAACCTTGTGGCTGCTTTAGGGCCTGGTCGCTCCAGAAAACTTGTCATGGTGACAATGCACACATGTCCAGTGGGTGAAGTGCTCTAGCAGTAACCCCTAACCCCTGCAGTCTATTTTACTGATCTGTTTGATCGTGTCTGACATCATTTAGTTCAATGAAAAGTTAATGAGGAGGGAAATTAAAGCTCCCTAAGCTGACAAGCCTGCTAACGGACAGGTCAGCTCTATCAAGACGGCCTTCCGCTGGTCAATCAAAGATGAGGTTGATGCAGAAATCTGCACTGATTTCAAGCGAATCCTCTGATCGCAGTCATTCCAATGAAGATTTAACCATCTGAAATCCTCTGAGTGCTGAGAGGAACCGTGGACCTGGATGAACGAGAACCTTCAGACATCTGAAAAGCTGGTGTGGCGTGCACGTGGCCACAGAGCGAGCACAGCGTGGCACCAGCACCAGGGGAGCACACTTTCATGATATTTATTGTTGATCGTTTTATGCTGTTGAGTGTTAAAGTTCTTCAGATGCAGTGGAGAAAACAAATGCATAAAATGGACTTTGAGTTCCTGATTTAGTAGTTAGTTTAGTTTGCTGTGTTTGCCACCTTTTCAGACCAGGTGAGGATCTGTTCTTTCCTCTGCAGGTCTCAGTCAGTCATTCCCGACACAGGCTGGACGTCAAAGTCCACAAAGACTGACTTCATGCTCTTCTGTCCTGCTGCTTTTAAGCTGAACTGAAAGGACAGTCCCAGAGGTCAAACCCCTGGAGCTGTTTGATGGATGAGAAGATGAATGTGACTGTGAATCACTGATGTGACTGAACAATACTTTCTTTCTGACGTGGAAAGATTAAAGTTCAACTTGCTGTCATTGGCCCAGAAGAAACCTTGTCAATATATAATCTGCAGCAGATCCACGTAGTTTCTGCTTCGCTCTGCACTGCCACACCTTAGACACGCATCACGTTTCCTGAATTATACTTGATCTCCTTCACAAAGTGTCATGATTAATGTTATTAAAAGGACTAATCACTGAAGGCGTGCGTCTGTGTTGTTCTCTGCAGCTTTGAGCTACGGTCACACACTTTCGTCAGCTCATGAAGTTTGCTCAGGTGTCACTGTGTATCTTGGTGAAAACGTCACCTGGTATCAGGTGTGAGGTGCCACCGTCATGTTGACTGAGCGAAGTCAGCTGAAACCTCCGGAGGAAGCTCGTAAGTGGACCATAAGATTATGTTGTCAAACTGGTGTTTCCAGGCTGGAAGTGACAACGATGCTCAGAAAGAACTTTTTAAAAGTGCACCAGGCAGCATTTGAATGTGACGTACTTGTGTTATGATCTTAAAGGATGATGCTGTTATTACTCTAGATTTTTCTGATATCAATAAATCCCATCAATAAACGTGTTAGTCCATCTCAGAGAGACCTTACTTTCCAGTGGTGGGAAGTAACTAAGTACCTTCACTCAAGTACTGTGCTTAAATAAAATTTTGAGGTATTTGTACTGGAATATTTAATTTTTTTTGGCTAATCTATACTTCTAGTTCACCGCATCTCACATGTAAATACTGACGCTCTCAGATGTAGTTACTAGTTACTCTGCAGATTCTCCACCTTCACCTGCTGCAACAGTCGCGCGATGCACCATCAATAATAATAAAATACAATATATACAGTCTTATTCTGAAAGGGGCCATTCTGCATGATGAGAACTTTACATTTTAATGCTAATATATTATACTTTTACTGAGTAACCCTTCACTGCTGACTTTAACTTGAAACAAAGTGTTTCTGTACGATGAGTATTTATTACTTTATGTGATCTAATACTATCTGATCTATATGATCTAATCATATGTGAATACTTCTTCCACCACTGATTATTTCTGACTTCCTGCCTGTGGCAGCGGATCAGTCCTTGTATGGTGCTCTAGTGTGCATTTGAGGCAGTAGGATGGTGTGTGTGAGCTTGAATCAGTATAAACATCAGACTGCATTTACTCTTTGCTTCCACTGAAAACACATCCTGTCAAAGGACGTGAGCTAAAGGTGCAATTTGTATCAAAGGAAGCTGAAATGCCAAAGTGCTGAATAACGGACTGCAATATGACAATAACTGGATTTAATCTCGTCCTGGCCTTCATTCCCACCACACCCCATCCAGAGGAGACCACCGTTCGGATGAAATCTGGGTGATGAAGATTTGCAAATCTCTCTCCATTTTTCTGTTTAGGATTACTGAAATGTAAAGCGGTTCAGTTCGGCTTTAAATACGAAGAAAAGAAAGATGAGTTTACGACGCACATTTCCATCATAAACCAGCTGTTCAAACCAGTAAGTACGACTTAGTAAACGATATTTTCTTTTATTTATTGTTCTCTGTGTTTGGTGGGTTGTTTGTTATTCTGGTTGTGTTTTACAGTTCGAGGAAAAAAGACAACTAAGGGCTTAAATGATATTTCCATCTGAAGACTAAAACCTAATTGAGACTTTGATAAATCCCTGCAGAGTAATTACTGAGTATAAATACTGTGTCAGTGAAACACTGACTGGGTGTGTTTACCAGGACAAACGTGGAAACATGAGGAAAGAAGGCAAGAGGCGAGGGAGTAATGGGGCAACCACTTCGTGCTGAGAGAGATTTTAACATGAAGACTACAAGTACTCTTTTAACTGTGAGTAACCATTAAATAATTACTAGACACGGGAATTATTACTCCTACGTGCAGTATCAATACTCCAGTCAGAAGTACTATCATCCAATGTGCAACATCAGTACCTGAATCTCTTATTTCCGATGTGTAATATTGGTGTTTCCTGTGCCATGGTGTAAACTTGAAAACACTGTATATTGTTACCACTCCCATATCTTGCATTTCCTCATACTAGGTTGCTAGTTTCTGTATTTCCCCTAGTTTAAATTGTTCATATTTTTCCTTGTTTATATTGTTTGGATTGCTTGTTTGCTATTAAATGTATTTTCTACTGATGCCCTCTATTTTTTTTTGCTATCCACTTCGCTGCTGTAATACTGGAAATTTCCCCACTTTGGGACTAATAAAGGAATATCTTATCTTATCTTATTTTAATCTATATGCCGCTATCGTGTTAGCCGGATGCTAACGCTCGTGAGCTGTCTGGTTCTCACGTTTCGTCTTTTCTTTCTTTTCGCCAGCAGCAAACAAAACCAACACAGGGTCGAACCTGTGGGTGAATCCCTGAACACACTCAGCTCATCTGTACAGACACTACATCTCTGAAATGCCCCTGAAATGCGAATCCACAGCAGAGCTCCGCCATTCACCAGCCTCAGCTCGTTAGTAAGCACTTACCCAGAATGCAACACTCTCTTAAAGCGACAGGCGTTAAATATCAGGGGAGCGTCTCCCCCTCACATTTACCCCTTTACACTGTTATTGTTGACGGACTTTGACAGCTTTTCTACTTGTCCTCTCTTCTGGATATGCACCATGAAAGTCATTATATCATATTTTATGTGAGTGTTTATTAAAAGTAAGTAAACACTATGTAGGGCAGCGGAGAAATCTGACCTCTGGCATGTTTATGCAACTTCTTTTAATCAGCAGACTCTGCCCTTGAGGTTAATATGTTACAACAAATACCCGCTGGCACATTGCAACCCCCCCATTTGGTACGGACACACACACACGCACACACACAGTGTGTCATGATGTAAAATTAGCCAGCGGGGATAGTGTCAGATGTTGAATCGTGTGGAGCAGTCAGGCAGGTTCGGCAGCCTTGCTGAGGCTGTCACTAATTACAGAGTTGCATTCTTTCTTTTTCAGTTCACTTCAGTATCAACACAGGAGTATTCAACAGGATGGCTGCGGGCAAGAGTGTTGTGTTTTTGGCTGTCCTGACCTTTCTGTGGACTCTTAACGGGGGAGGTGAGTGAGGCGTTCACAGCCCATCGGATCTTATTCCAGTCTCACCTCAATAGAAAGGAGGTGAACTTCACTACAGCGAAGAACAATATCAATCTGTAAGAATCTCTACGTATATAACACAGAAACTACTCGTACAGCTGGAAACCACAAAGTGACAAGTGAGAAAATGCATCTTTCTAAAATGAGAGTTTAACTGAAGAAGTACAACAAGGTAATGCTTTGCTTCAGGTTTTAAATGAATATCGAACTGCTCGCAGATAAAAGCTGAGATTTTACTGCAGACGCTTTGAACTTCAGTCAAGTGGCAAAGTCCAGAGGGACCATGTCTACTTCATAAAAAGACACCTTCCTGGATTCATATGGACGAAAAAAAGGTTTTATTGACAATCAAAATGTGAAAAAGTGAAACAGTCAAATAAATCTGTGAAGGAGTGTGACTGTGGATTAAGAGCTGGAATCCTGCTGAACCTGCCGACGCTGAATGCTTTCAGTTTTTGCTCTCAATTCCTGAGCATGACGTTTCCTTGTGACTGTAAAACAAAATGCAATGACTGAGTCAAGATGATTTAGATGTTGTTTTTTTTGCATTGTCTAATTTCTGATCCGCACTAATGAATATTTTAATGTTTGGTATGAAAGGCGTCACTCACCAACGCTGCACTGAAAGAGCGTTTCAGTCTCATATAAACAACCCACAGCTAATAATGATGAAGCTCACTCTGCTTAAACATTTGTAAAAATACCATCACCATAACTTTATATCATGACGTCAGTGTCGTGCTAAACTGAACGAAGAAGAAGAACTTATCTTCACAGGAATGAAGCCACAAACACGAAGCTGCTGACAAACTGTAGTCTTTCTGAAAGAAATGTGTTGGTGCAGTTTGACCAGGATGTTCACTGATTCTCAGATCAGCTCTGTTGTCCAATCATGTCTCATGCTTCTCAGTGAAAGGATGAGAGTGATTTGGATTTACATGGTCATTTTAACCAGGCTCATTTTTCCTGATGTTTCTTCACCAGATGCTGCAGATGCTGAGGTGACCTGTGTCGTCATGGAGAGCTGCGTCTTACCGTGCAGCTTCCAGGGTGGCAATGACGAGGTCATCCACTGGATTCAGCTGGCAGGAGGCAAGAAGGTCCAGGTCCACTCCTACTACTACATCCAAGACCAGCTGGACAACCAGGACCAGCGCTTCAGAGGCAGGACATCACTGTTCAAGGACCAGCTCTCCAGAGGAAACGCCTCGCTGAAGCTGACAGGGGTGGAGGTTCAGGACCAGGGCAGATACCAGTGCTACACCAGCACCAGAAATGGAAACAAGGAGTCATTTATCAACCTAAAAGTAGAAGGTATGAGATTCATAACACAGAAAATACAAACTATCACAAGAAATGCTGTGTGTTTATTCATGTATGAACATGTGAGAGCACACCTGAGTGCAAAGGACTGCAGGTGAGCAGACTGTGACTGACTCTTAGACGTCTGCAGTTCAGTGAACTTCAGATCGACACGAACTACTGAGCAGAGAACACATTTTGAAAGCAGCACATGTTTTGGACTAAAAAGACTTCGTGTTTTCCAGAGTAAAGGTGTTTGTCACACTGGTGGAAATGTTCATGTCGTCCGTGGCTTTGCTCTATAAAGCTGCAGTGTGCTGAGCTCTCAGCTACAGCAGACGGACATCTGGCTGAAAACATTTCACTCCCAGGAAAAGGAGTCTGACATTCGTGCAAGGTCATGTGAATAAGGTCGTCTCACAGACAAGGATGTGCATGGGGGAGGTGTGAGAAACTAACCGCGCTGATAAAGAAAACACAGACGAAAGAGAAACTGCTCAGACTTTCTGTGGTGAAGCACCTCGATGTCTGAAGGTTTATGAAGGTCCAGAGCTCTGAAGAGGAAATTCTGGCAGTGACTCTGGGTGCCTTCAAACCATCTGTTCACCACATTTGGTTTGTTAAAGTTGTGAAAATACCTGTTGGACCTTTATGAAAAAGAGCAGTGAACACCTACAGACACTTTCTTCAGTTTCTTCGAAACCTTGTACCCAATAAAAAGTCATAAAAGGAAATGATTATGATATGATTTCAAAGTGTGCAGGTGGACTAACAGGCTGTAAGAGTTCACCTCCATTCAGTTAGAAATGTCTGCTTTCATATTCCAACTCGTTCCCTCCAAACTGCTCCCTCACTTTAGTAATTAACTTATATTCACATTTAACAGACTGTTTTTATCCAGGTCATAACATCCTCTCTTCAAGGTCCAGCTCACGTCTTTGGGTGGGGAACAATAGGGAGAGGAATGAATGATTAATCGAGAAAGAAGGAAGGAGTTATCAAAGGAAATCACTGCCCACATAAAAAAAAAAACTATGACTAAATATCAAGATGTCATGAGTCACAAACATGAGGAATGTTAAGAAGGAAGGCAACATCAGGAAACATGGGCTGTGAAAGAAACGTGGTGATATTTGGGTCCATTTTCACGACAGTGAGGCTGAGAGAGAAATGAATGCATCGCATTAGCGTGCATACAGATGTGATGAAAAGGACGAGGACTGAACTAACGCTGTGCCCAGAGTTTGACTGATATCATCAGTGTACACTGCATAAAAGTCACAGGATGAAGCACTGAAGACGTCACCATCATGTCTCCCACATCACAACTTCAAAAACATGTTAAAAGTCTTTTTCTTTTGCAGCTCCGGTCCATAAAGTCGACATTCAGCAGGTCAAAAACAGGATCACCTGCAGCTCAGAGGGGATCTACCCTGAACCTGAGCTCACCTGGTCCACCAGCCCTCCATCCAGCAAGACCTTCAACGAGACAACCACCGTCCAGCAGACGGAGCAGCAGCTCTACAGCATCACAAGCTCTCTGACACCTTCAGACGGAGATACTGATCTGATCTACACCTGCACCGTCGGCACTCGCAGGAAGCAGATGACAGCCACTTTGTTTAAATCGAGTAAGACCTGCACTGTGAGCTTTATGGGGAGGGTCCAGCTGCCTCAACCAGCTCGCATCAAGGCCACGCTTTCATCAGGATCAGTCACCATCACAGACCGTGTTCAGGCTTTATAAACACACCAGACATTTTATGGCTGTTTTAAATGTGTGTGTTTGTGTTGTGTCATTTCAGCTCGTATCGACAGTTCAGGCAGTGAAGAAACACTCCACTGCCCCCCCTCAGACACTCCCCCAAAAAGCCTCGTCTGGACATTCAACCACAGTCACATCATCGTGATCCAGACCGGACGAGACGCCTACACAGTGTCAGAGGAGTGGAGGCAGCAGGTGAAGGCTGTGTCTGAGTCAGGCAGCCTCACACTACAAGGCCTGTCTTCAGGTCAACAGGGGGTTTACACCTGTGAACGCACCAATGACGAGGGCTCGCAGGTGAAAAACACCTGTGTGTGGATAATGGAAAAGCAAATTCAAGGTACGGTAGCAGGTTGTAGAAACTTTCACTACGTCTGAGCAGCAGCTCTTATTATCTGTAAAATCAGCTTTGATACTTGAGCCCCATTCACACGACACCTCGAGTCCGTATGTGTGGCTGCACTTGTGGAGGTTTGGTTGGTAGAAAGATTAATAAACTGAATCTTTTCCTGTTTCAGACACGCATGTTGCAGCCATCGTAGCTGGGGTGGTCGGCACTGTGGTTTTAATATCAGTTCTGGCGGTAGTCTTGTGTAAAAGTAAAAAAGCTAAAAAAGGTAAATGATAATAATAACAGTAAGAATCATTTATCATCATTTAATATTTTGTCTGTGTTTGTACTAATGGTCCTGTCTTTTGGATTCGGGCAGAAACAACTCCAGACAACTCCAACCCAGAACAACAACCCATGAAGTAAGTATACTGTATATTCTGCAGTGAAAATAGCAACAGCACAACTGCAATGCGTAAACTTGTTGTCAGCTCACTGTTCTCTGCATAAGCCATTTATAATGAAGATGATTGATGGCAGATAGAAGGTGTTGAACTTGATGTGTTTCAACCCACAGCTCTGGAAAAGCCAAATAAATGGAGCATTACTCTGAAGACTCTGGCTGTACAACATGAGTGAATCTGTCCTGGAGAAATTCATGTCAAATGGACAGAAGAGGAAATTCTACACAAACAAATGGACCTCGACACTGGAGACTGAAGGATTTGATACCACATGGAGGACACGGGAGGCAGTTAAAAAAGCAGCGAAGCTAAACCAGAACTTTGCACTAAGACTAAAGCTCTGCACTACACGGCTTCTGCTCTCCTCCCCTTTTGTTTTGACTGTGGGAGACTTTGGCCTTTGAATGACAGCGTGCTGCTCCTCCTCTACCTCATGTCCTCATGTCCTCATGTCGTCCACTCT
Organism: Chaetodon trifascialis; assembly: GCF_039877785.1. Taxonomy (NCBI): domain Eukaryota; kingdom Metazoa; phylum Chordata; class Actinopteri; order Chaetodontiformes; family Chaetodontidae; genus Chaetodon; species Chaetodon trifascialis. The sequence goes on from NC_092073.1 coordinate 22,387,470, forward strand.
CAGAGACAATGGTAAAGAAGAAGTGATTAAAATAAACACTGGACAGATGAAGTGAGTCATCGCACAGAAACAGAAGAGTATTCTGCTTTTCTGGCCGTCCTATAAAAAGCCAGATAAATAAGTGGAAAGCTCATGAGCTTCAGACTCAGTGTGTCGCTCTGAGCCTCAGTGCGTTGAATATTTTGGTAAACTGTGAAGAACCAGAACCATCAGACGCTCTTAGACTCGGGTTCAGAGTTAAATATTGTATCTTGGTAACTGTTGAATGGATTAGCATGAAGTTTGGTTCAGATATTCAAGTTCGCATGCTGTTTTTTTTCTGTCTCCACTAAATGATTGCTGTGGCCACAGTTTAAGGACCTTTGTCTTTTGGACTATCGTGTTGTTTTGTTGCTGTTGTTACATCTCTTGTGTGTCCAGCTAGCTCCACAGAGCTGACTACAGTAATTACATTGAATGTATTCAGAGAGCATTACTGACATTAATTTGAACAGCTGGAGCAGACATACTGTTTACTGAGCTCCTCTGGGTGAAAGGCTCGTGTCTCATCATCCAGCAGTGATTTCACCTCAGCACGGCTTCTTCTGCCACTGGAGGCCAAACAAAAATGAGCAGCATGAACAGAGCTGCATCAGATTTTACAAGTAAATTTACAAGAACACTACTGATTAAATCCTGAAAAGAAAGAACATTTGTGTTTTAGCAAGAATGAAAGTGGAATATATTTGATTTTACTGAGAAGTTTATGTGAATTTGCACTTTTACCAATCAGCAGAAATGACATCATGCTTTTTGTAGACCTTCTTTTGTAAAGCTTTATCTCATAAAACATATTTATTGTACTCCATGTTTTGTTTTGTGTTTGTTCAGAAAGTTGAGCAAAACTTCCTCAAACAGAACAAATGATAGAGTCAGTCAGCTGAAGCGAACACTGCAGCCATGAGGTCTGATGAAAACATCCCACTGTGAGCGAGCAGAAACTTTAACTTTAAGCAGTTTAAATGGTCTATTTTACACCTTACAGGAGTGTTTTCACATGTACGCACAAACAGTACCTGTACTTCAGCAGGTACACGTTTGACAGACTGCAGGTTAGCTCTCTTACATCAAAGGCTGTCATCACCCTCACATTAAGGTGTGTCAGTTTCCAATAAATGCACCTGTTTCAGTTTTACTCATCATGGAGCTGCAAAGAAATGTAGCTCAGACATCCACCTGTAGTTTTATGTGTCTGTGTATATTCACACAGCAGCGAGTGATCTTTGTTCAGAAGGAACAAGAATGAAAGAAATTTTCCATTTGACTGTCGAAGCATTTCTGTTCACATGCTCCAAACAGGCCACGTCAGCTGTGAGAGGATAGAAATTTAGGCACCGCTCATATATGTGTGTGTTTGTGTTGAGCTTAACATCTGACTGAACATCCAGAAACTCAGAAAATGTCCAAAAAACATTGGGAGGCATTTAGATACAGATTTCAATGAGGTCTGGAGAGTCAACCCATTCTGAATTTGGTGATCTTAACTTCTCCTCTGGCGCCATCATCAGGTCAAACTTTGCATGTTTCCCAGACTTTGCCATGCTAACATTATACCTGCATCAGCATGCCGCTGTGCAAGGAAGAGATGCAAAGGAGGAGGAACTGAGGACGTTTTAAATGACAAAACCTGTCCTCCCTTAAACTGATTGATTGATTGACTCCTACTCCAAACACTTACTTTAGGCATGTTTGCTTAATTTTACCTGAAAAAACATGATTGGGAGCAAAGTGTTGGGAAATACAGTCACTCAACTCTTGTCCACTCTCACCACCAGTAAAAGTCCTTTTTCTGGCTTATTGTTACCACATTTATCTTGGCTTTTGACCTATATTCTCCTGCCAGGCTCCTTCATGTGCTGTGTGTACCTGCTAGATGGGTGGAGATGATGTAGCTTCAGGTAACTTGAAGCAGCAGAAACACGGCAGCAGTCAGTCAGGTGTCAGGCTCAGACAGGAGGACGGCTGTCTTCATCAGGTCTACTCTCTGAAAGAACAAACATATATTTAGATATTTTCTTTATATGTATTTAGTCAGCAACACTGTTATATGTCTAACATCTGCCGCTCATTCACTGTGCATCAGCTCGGCTGTCTCTCAACAGTAACCTGAACTCACAGTTCTGTATAAACTTCTGGTCATCGTCCACTTTGAACACGGCCAGTTAACATTTACATGTGTAGAAATAAGTGTGCAAAAGCATCAACAGAAAACATGCTGATGAGTAAAACATACAGTGAAACAATAATCTAATGGACTCCACATGGCCATTAATGATAGCCGTTAGCACTTTTACTAGCCTGTGAGTCACTTATGCTAATGGTAACACTTCTATTAGCCCGCAAAGCGCTAGTAGCTTAACGTTAATGTTAGCTCTGTTACCTGCTTATCGCTGACGACAGGTTGAAGCAAACATAACTCTGCTAGCTTATTGTCTGTCTAAAGTAAAAGCTATAACATGACTCCACATGAAGTACTGTGGTTGGTGTACATTAACTAAACACTTCACCAAACTGTAACTGACAACAGAGACCATTAAAGACAGCTGTTAGCACTTTGACTAGCCTGTGAATCACTTATGCTAATGCTAACACTTCCATTAGCCCGCGAACCGCTAATGCTTGCTAGAATAGTCTATATCGTATCTTAATGTTTATGTGAATTCTGTTACCTCCTTATCTCTAACGACAGGTTTAAGCTAACATTGCTAGCTTACTGCTTGTCTAAAGTAAAATCTATACAATGAGATAACATGAAATACTGTGATTAGTGCACATGAACTAAACATTTTACAGGGTTGTAACTGACAACAAATGACCACTGAAGTTAGCACTTTTACTGGCTTGTCGATCACTTACGCTAATGCTAACACTTCTATTAGCACGCGAACCGCTAATACGTGTAGATGAAACCGTAGATATGACGCTAATCCTGTTACCTCTGCTGACAAGTTTAAGCTAACATAACTCTGCTAGCTTACCGCCTTTGTAAAATAAAAACTATAAAATAACATCACATGAAGTACTGAGGCTGGAGTACATTTCCTAGCTAAACATTTTACCAGGCTATAACTGACAATCATAGTAGTGATAGCTGTTAGCACTTTTACTAGCCTGGGAATCACTCCAGCTTGTCCTCCCTAACACTTAGCTGTATTAGCCATCAAAAAGCTAATGGCTAACGCTGGTCGCTAATGCGTCCAGCACATACACATAGCCCAGGCTAGCATGTCCTGTAAACTCAAGCTTACAGTATTATCTCAAACTCCCAAACACACTTTGCGATGCTTAGTTTCAACTATATTTTGTCTTACCTGTGCAAACCTGTTAATGACGGTATTCCACAACACTTCATGAAGCCATTTGAAGCAGTAAATCTTCATGGTCAGCTGGGCTGTATAACCTCAAAGTGAAATTACTATTACTTTGATGTAAATTTACTTAGTAAAAGTAAAACTACTGATGTAAAAATGTAAATGTAATCAGATAAAAGTAAAAAAGTGCAGTGGCCCTGAGAGCTGCTACAACATGACATTTTTAAAAAGGGTGACAGGTCTGTAGGTCTGTATTCACAGGTCAGGTTCTCAGGTGACTAAAGTGCTGCAGTCCTGCTTTGGTCGACTGGGACATTTAATCAAACAGGTCTAGATCAGGTCAGCCATGTTTTTATCTCCTCCAGACTCCACGATTGCAATGTACTTTACTCATACGAAAGATGCAAAGACTGCAGCTGCTACAAAATGCTGCTGAAGCTCAATTTTATCTCTTTATCGCTTTCCTTAACTGATCACATTTGTTGTAACTGTTTAGATTATTTTATGCTTTGGACCTTATCTACATTTTGTTCTTTGTTTTTACCGTAAGAGGGCTTTGACTGACAGGTTTCGGCGTACACCAAACCTCAGCAGCGAGCCAAGTATTTCAAACACGTCCCAGATGGCTGATTGAATATTTCTCATGGTGAGCTCACATGAGTCTTTCAGGTAACTAGTCAGACCAGTAGGCAGTCACTACCACTGTAGATTTGTCTTCACACAGGACACTGATCAGTGTGAACAGAGGACATTGAACATGAGGATGGCTGGGATCAAGGGCGTCGTGTTTGTGGTGGTCCTGACATTTCTGCAGAGTCCTGCAAGAGGAGGTGAGTGAGGCGTTCACAGCCCGTCTGAACATATTTCCATCAAAACATCACAGATTAAATCACAGATATGTCTCAACTTGGTATATTGCATCAGTCGTGGTGACTTTCACAAGAAACAGCAGGAATACCAGAAAACAGAGGACATGAAGATGGATTTACAGTAAAAAGTAAGAGGTCTGTGACACCCCCCCCCCCCAGAATATGACAGTGGTGTCTGGCCTTTCAGAGGGTTTTGGTGTATCTGCCAGTGTTTTAAGAGATTATCCTTTGAATCAGCAGCAGATCTTTAACAAATATCAAGCAGCAAAGTCCAGACTGATTACTTTTCGGTACCATACAAACAAAATCTTTGATTAGGAAAACATTTTTATAGACACTCAAACATCAAGAATCGATTGTAACAAGTGAAGTGAAAATGAAACTGCTGCAAAGGAACAAATGATTCAGAGCATGAATTATCAGATTGAACTGGAATCCTGCATAACCTGTTGGGACGGAAACACACACACACACACACACACACACACACACACACACACACACACACACACACACACACACACACACACACACACAGAGAGTATCACCTAAGTGAAACTCTTTCATTGATTCAAGAGAAGTCAGCTGGTGTTGTTGAAATAATTCCTTAATTCCTGTTAAGAAACAAAATGCAGGATCTCCACCAACAAAAGTTCACTGAGGTCAAACACATGACCAGTCCCTGATGTCTCTTCACCTGACGCTGCAGATACTGAGGTGACCTGTGTCGTCATGGAGAGCTGCGTCTTACCGTGCAGCTTCCAGGGTGGCACTGACGAGGTCATCCACTGGATTCAGCTGGCAGGAGACAAGACGGTCCACACCTACTACGACAACCAAGACCAGCTGGCCCACCAGGAGCAGCGCTTCAGGAACAGGACATCACTGTTCAAGGACCAGATCTCCAGAGGAAACGCCTCGCTCATGCTGACAAGGGTGAAGGTTCAGGACCAGGGCAGCTACAAGTGCTACACCAGCACCATCAACAGCAACGAGGAGTCATTTGTCAACCTAAAAGTAGAAGGTTTGAGAAACACATGGAAAATACAAGCAAATACACCTAAAAACCATTAAACTGATGTGTGTTTTCCACACTCAGCTTCAGTTTATTGATCACTCTGGAGGTTTGATTTGCCTTAAATGCACTTTAAATATCAACGCTGTGCACTTCTAATAGTCATTACAGTTTGTTTATTTGGCCTAAATTGAATCCCCCCGAGTCCTCCACAGTCAAAGGAGAGGAAGGTGAGCAGTGAGGTCAAAGTTGAACCCTAAACCTTAAACCCTGACATGATCATAAATTGTTGTTATTATTATTGTTGGACTGGTGTGGAGATCCAAATGCAGTAATGGAGGTGAAGATAAATAACTGAGGTCAAACACATGAACAGTCACTGATGTCTCTTCACCTGATGCTGCAGATGCTCAGGTGACCTGTGTTTCCATGGAGAGCTGCGTCTTACCGTGCAGCTTCCAGGGTGGCACTGATGTGTTCATCCAATGGATTCAGCTGGCAGGAGACAAGACGGTCCACACCTACTACGACAACCAAGACCAGCTGGCAGACCAGGAGCAGCGCTTCAGGAACAGGACATCACTGTTCAAGGACCAGATCTCCAGAGGAAACGCCTCGCTCATGCTGACAAGGGTGGAGGTTCAGGACCAGGGCAGCTACAAGTGCTACACCAGCACCATCAACGGCGATGAGGAGTCATTTATCAACCTAAAAGTAGAAGGTTTGAGAAACACATGGAAAATACAAACAAATACAACGCTGTGCACTTCTAATAGTCATTACAGTTTGTTTATTTGGCCTAAATGGAATCAATCCCTTCATCAATAATTCGTTCTGTCCTCCTCATGCAGGTGCAGCTCCAACAGACCCACCATCAGTCCCCCCGAGTCCTTCACGACCCTCAGTCAAAGGAGAGGAAGGTGAGCAGTGAGGTCAAAGTTGAACCCTAAACCTCAAACCCTGACATGATCATGAATTGTTGTTGTTATTCTTGTTATTGACTGCTGTGGAGATCCAGGATTTAAGCTCTGTGGGGTCGTTGGTGTGTCTGTCAGTGTGGACGACAGTCTTTCAGCTCGTCATGAGGCCACCTGTGAACGCTCGTTAAACCTGCTGTTTCTCTGCTGTGACATCAGACGCCTCCGTCACTCCTGTCAAATCATCTGTCCTCGCTCTGTTAGATATGTGTCGCTGAGTGAGGTAGAGGAGGCAGACTGCTGAGTCCTGAACTGAGGAGATGCTCCTCGAGACGTTTTCAGGTCCAACTTGATTCAACCCTCAGTGGATTCAGTTAACAGCCTCTTTTTCTCTTTCAGACCCTTCAGATGGTCCAGCAGACATAGTGTATCTAATTATAGTTGGAGTGGTTGGAGTCATTTTGGTTGCAGCCGTTTTGGTTGGAGTTGCAGTTTACTGTAAATGTAAAAATAAAAAAGGTCGGACAGAAGAAGGAAACCCAGCGGCTGAGTAAGTACCTCGTCTGTCTGGAATAATGATTCTGTTCACTGAACTCTTTTTGAGCTCTGACTGTTAAAGCTGAACACTGCTGACATTGAATTTCTCCAAATCACTCTGTGGGACCTGGCTGTCACTCATGACTTGTGTTTATTATTTATGCTGTTGTCACTGTTTTTATTGTGTTTCCTGGTGAGACAAAGACAGATCTCCTGCCTGGTTTGACGATGAAGCTCTGCTCCATCAATACTTCTGTTAAATACCTGAAAACTCCTCTCTCTCTCTCTCTCTCTCTCTCTCTCTCTCTCTCTCTCTCTCTCTCTCTCTCAGTCAGAGAAGTCATTTCATCTTGATGTGTTTCAGCTCTGACTTGAGTTCAATTCTGTTTGCAGAACACATGAGATGAAGCGTCTGCAGGGACAGGAGACGAGGGACGATGAAGATGAAGATGATGGTGTCACAGTGAAATGAAGATGAAGATGAAGGCTTCACTGTGCTGCTCTGAAGGTCGACTGTCTTCAACGACTCTTCAGTCTGTTCCAACATGAATGTAGAAATATCAGCAAACCACAAAGACGACTGAAGACGGACAAAAGGACAAACGTCTTCACTGAGGACTGAAGGATAAAATGATACTTTACGCACTTATTTCCTGCTCTGCAAACAGAAACTGGAAGAAGAAACAGGAAATCTAGTGATTACTGACTGCACGTCCACTGTGTTTTCAATGGTGCTAACAAAAAAAGATGAAAACAAAAAAACACATACAAACATTTGAGCTGCATCCTGTGTATTTTCACAGCGTTCAGGACGTTTGATCGCCTTTAAAATGTGACTCGTCGCCATCGTCCAGTGATGGGACAGAGGTGTGAAAGACGTTTGTCTCTCGAAATAGAAATACACAGATTAGAGAGTAAAAATATACATTTGAGTACATCATGGCGGCACAAGATTCATGTACTCTTAATGTGTTTAAGTACTTAAACACACTTACTGAAAGTATACGAGAGAAGTATTTGACAGCAATGATCTTAAAGGTGCACGTTACATATTGACCTTAAGGGGAATTTTCTGTAGTATATTTATTAAAAGTATGCTTTCAATTTATTTAAAGTACCCATTTCTATGAATGTTCTGGAAACATGCTTTCAATATTCAGACATACTTGAAGTACACATACGTATATTACAATTTCCACTAAGAACTTCTTTCAAACAAACTTTGACTTTGATTTTTTAATGAATATTTCAGTTACAGAGAAATCTTGTACAGTGTGACATTCAGGGACTTTTGCTTCTGTTGGTTTTTGAACACTTGTGACTGCTGCGTTCACGTGAAAGCAGGATTTTGCTGTTGGAGCTGGTTGAGGTGGAGCTCGTTAAGAAATCTTTATTTTCTCTCCGGATGAATCTTCTGATTATTTTCTTCTTGTTCTCCATCGATCTGTCCGCTCTGTCGTCCTTCTCTGCAGCTCTGAGAATAAACCTGCGCGCTGAAGGGATTTTACTGCATTTAGTCTCCGTGTTTTCAGCTGCTTCGGAGCTCATGATGTCAGACGGTCTCTGTCAGACCACCGCCAGCAGAGGGACCTGGAGCGACATCGGATCCTGGATCAGCTCCACCCTCAAACAGTTCTAGGATATTCCAGAGGATGGAGGAGGTCTCCCGCGCTCTGTGTCTGCTGGTCGGGACTTTTCTGGGCATTTTGGCCTCTGCCAGAGGAGGTAGGTGAGTGAGGCGTTCACGGCCAGCCGTCCGCTCCGCGTGGCCGTTTACCGTAAGCGATAGTTCAGTGTTTGTGCTTCATCTCTGTCCCCCAAAGTATCTTCTGTCTCAAGCTGCTTTCACTTTCGAAATATAGCCAGACCTGACGTCATCTCAAAATCGTACAGGCTTTAATAATAATAACAACAACAATAATGAGATGTCATCCATGTTTATGTGATGAGCTTCAGACTGTCCCGCATTGAGTCTCGTTAAAGTCGTGATTTCACTCATTCAACAGCTGAAATAAACATGGATGAGTGATAAAAACTGCAAACAGGATGATGAAAGACCCTCCCCATTCCTGTCAGCTGACGGTCTTTCCTTGTGGACTTCCATACCCAGCCATCAACACATTACTGTATTCACCAGGTTCATGAAAAGTATTTTAATAATTGAATAAAATCATAAAAACTGGTCCCGATTCTGATTGATAATGTGTGTCATTGATTTATTTTGCAGATGTATTTAAATAGAAAAACCAGTGATTTCAATCCCAAACACGATCGTTATGACAGGAACTCTGTGCTGGTTTTACGTCTCTTTGTGATCCTTTGATTTACTTTGCATCAGTCAGCAGAGGATCTGGTTCAGGGACCCTGACCTGAACCCAGCAGGCCTCTGCAGAGACACAGTAATACTAACAAGTCAACTATCTTTCACCCTCTGATCCTGGTGGGCACCAGTGGGGCCAGAACCCCGGCTGGCCCCTCCTCTGGATCTACGTACCAACATGCAGAGCCTTCATTGAGTATTTTCTGTCTTCAGAGTAAAGACATGTTGCTTGTACCTGATGCTGCAGATGCTGACGTCTCCTGTGTCTTCATGGAGAGCTGCGTCTTACCGTGCAGCTTCCTGAGTGGCAGTTATGAGGTCATCCACTGGATTCAGCAGACAGGAAACACGAAGGTCCACTCCTACTACTACGACAAAGACCAGCTGGCAGACCAGGAGCAGCGCTTCAGGAACAGGACATCACTGTTCAAGGACCAGATCTCCAGAGGAAACGCCTCGCTGCAGCTGACAGGGGTGGAGGTTCAGGACCAGGGCAGCTACAAGTGCCACACCAGCACCACCACTGGAAACAAGGAGTCACTTGTCAACCTAATGGTGGACGGTAAATATGGAAAACCATTGGTAAATTAAAAATGTGTTTTTATTAGTGCTGTCAATCGATTAAAATATTTAACCGCGTAAATTTAATCTCATGAATGTCATAGTTAACTCGCGATTAATCTCAAATTAATCGCACATTTTTCTACTCTAAATGTCCCATTAATTATCATTTTAATGCTCTTATCAACATGGAAAAGTAGGCTTGCTTTGTGCAAATGTTTTTTACTGAAACCAACAACGTGTCGTGTTTTATTTCACACTAACATTCTCACTTTGAGCAGTCGTTCACATTCGAAGCAAAATCTCACACAATTTAACACTGTCAATAAACAGATGACAAATAAATAAATACTTGGTTACAAAAAAGCTCCTTCAACAGCCCTTTCTAAGGGATCAAAACAGGGTGATACAAGATAAACTTACAAAGTGCACATCATTGTAAACTAGGACTCAGCCTACAGTGCACTTAAACCATGGCTGAAACTTTCCTTTCTTAAGTTTCCTTTGAACATAACAGCATCCACACGTCTCTGTGGAAAGCCGTCCATTGTCACCTGGTTTTGACGAGGAGGCGGCAGAGAATTCACATTCGCCGTGTGTTTGGCCATCAAGTGTATTTCAGACTGGATGTGCTGCGCTGATAACTCAGTTCACACCGACAACACACAGATAACTTCGGTCTTGTCAGTCGACCCATCGGGCAACTTTCTGAAACTAAACTTTCCATCCAGAATCTTGTTTGCGTCCATTTCACGCTTGACATCCACACAAAGCGGTAGCTTACTCTTTACAGCTAGCGAGCAGACAAGACCAAACACGTGCGTGAGGCGTGCTTATTGTTTCCTAATGTTACTAGCAGTGACCACAACTACAAGTTCACTGTTGGACAGCGAGACAAAGAAAGGCCAGGACCCAGAATACAGAGACAAGAGAAATTGAATTTAATGACCAAAGTACAAAGTAACAAACAATACAACAAAAAACTCCACAAGGGGAAAAAATCAGCAGAGCAGCTAAACAAGAAGGAAACAAAAATCTCCACGAGGGGAAAAGGCACTAGGCAAAGTAACGACTCCAAATCACCTCAACGGGGAATAACAAAGCTCGAGAAAAGTAAAACAAAAACCACCTTTACAGGGAGACTAGAGAGCAGAGCGTGGTGAGACACGAGGAGGCTGGACGGAGGAATCGTCTGGAGCAGAGGTGAGCGAGGAGCCGGCGTAAGAAGCCGCGCGCTGATGAGGGCTGATGCGACTCGGGGGCGGAGCCGGAGGAGCTCAGCCACGCCCCCTGCATCACTCCATACTGCAGAGAGGGAGAGCGAGAGGAAAACACCGGCAGAACGGAAAAAACAAACATGACCACAGCCAAAACATTCACCAGAGGCCTGTACCATAAAGCTTGATTAACCTAGCCGGGCTTCCTCTTACTTATCGGGCTTCACTTAACGAGACATCCGCCCTCCGGATTTTCGGTACCATAAAGCCGGCTATCAACTCACTAATTCAATTCAGGCTTGTCCAATCTAGATCTGTGCGCGCTCACATTAAAAGGGCGGAGTTTGCTGCGTGCGACCAATCGCAAACATGGAAAAATCGAGCCGCATATTTCGAGCCGCATGTTTTACTACGGAGGAGCAAACAATAATAATTAATAAATACGAGGAATACAAATCAATAATCCAGGCAAAAAGCAACACAGTTGCAGCTGCCAAACGGCGCAAACTGTGTCGATGCGTAAGTTAGTGCCATTATAATATTACTTCCCCACTATGACTGCACTTGTATATCTGACTGCAGTAACATTTGTGTGTTCCATAAATGTATGTGTGTATGAAATTTTTCGTTATGGCATGTGATCGTAGCCTTATTATTTCAGATGCAGCCCGAGTGGAGCAAAGAGAACATGGGAGCAAATCAAACATAAGTATAAAAATATACTTCAAAGTGGTCAGTACGCTTACTATATCTTAAACATGTAGCATATGTATATGTAGGCCTACATGTTGGAGGCTATATACAATACAATATACAACGGCAAACATCCCAGGGCTTAGTCTACATTATGCAAATTACACATCAACCTTGCTTACCTGCGATGTCATAAAAGCCCTCTTTGATGCATTGCGTGGGCAGGTGGCCGGGAAACACCACGAATGCATCGACAAGCTCAGTCAGGGCCCCCGCGACTTTATGAATAGCTCTACATACTGTGTTTTTCTGAGGTTTTCGGCATCGCCAACAGAATACATAAAAGTACCTATGAATGAATGAATCAGTCCATGATTTACTTAAACAAATAATTGATTAATGGCATTTTATCTGTGGCTTGCTTGTAACCCATCCAACGAGGGATTTAAAGACATCATAATAATTACAAACATCACTAAGAAATATATTACCTGTGGCAAAAAACCTCAGTGCAATGCACACTGTCTGCGGGACTGTCAGCGCGTGGTCGCGCTGCGTTACATTACTGATGTAAAGCTCCAGCAGCTGACAGATGTTTTGTAACCCCTCTCCTGAAAACCTGTACCTTTCGCACAGTGATTGTTCAGACAATTCGAACCGATTACAGCGATCTCTAAATACTCTCTCGCGCCTGAGTGCTCTTCGCACAAGCTGTGCACCAACGGACAGGCCATTTTCCAAGAGAACTGATTGGTCAGCAGGTGGGGCTTTTATACCTGCTGAGCTCTTATCCTGAACTGATCCTGCTCCGGAGCAGGTTAGGTGTTCAGCATAGGTTACCACGGCAACGTAGCCCGATAGAAAGTAAGCCACCTTTATGGTACCGAAAAGCCAGGGTTAAGCCTGAAGTTATCTCGCTAAGCCGTAATCCAGCTTTATGGTACAGGCCTCAGGTCACAAAGAGCGTTAATCTCCCGATAAAAAAAAATGACGACGTTAAAATTGACTGAGTTAACGCGTTGATAACGCGATATTTTTGACAGCACTAGTTTTTACTTAAAGATATTTGTGACTCTGAGCTGTTTTTTGCAGCTCCGGTCCAAAAAGTCGACATTCAGCAGGTAGGAAACAGGATCACCTGCAGCTCAGAGGGGATCTACCCTGAACCTGAGCTCACCTGGTCCACCAGCCCTCCATCCAGTCTGACCCTGCAGGACAAACCCACCGTCCAGCAGACTCAGCAGCAGCTCTACAACATCAGCAGTGCTCTGATAGCTTCAGACAGTGGTTCTGAGCTGGACTACACCTGCACCGTCAGCGCCAGGAACAGGAAGAGAGCCACTCTGAGGCAACTGTGTGAGTGTGACGTCTCAACAAACCAGGCTGGTCTCAGCCCACGATTCCTGCAACTAACCAAGAAACCACTGCGAGAAAAGCTGCATGTTTAAAGTGTGAAATCAAACATTATTAAACATCATTAAAAAGAGGAGCAGGATGAAACACAGCCATCATTAGAAATGTTTCTGCCAGTTGACCTTCATCAGGTAAAGTAGCATCCACACAAATGAAGGTCACCAAACCTGTGCCAGAAACATTTGACAGTCCACAAAGATGAAAGAGACTTTTTGCATGGTTTATGAGAAACTCACTGACAGCATCTGACTCTGTGACTGTGTTCTGTCTCTCAGCTTCCATCAGGGGCTCCAGCGCTGACACCACAATCCCTTGCAGAGCCTCAAACACGACCCCTCTGGGCTTCAGCCACGTTTGGAGGTTCAACCGCAGTCAGATCATCCTGAACCAGACCGGGGCCGACGAGAGCCGGCTAGTCTCAGAGCAGTGGAGGCGGCAGGTGAAGGGCGTGTCTGAGTCCGGCGGCCTCGTGCTACAGAGCTTATCGTCGAAACAGGAGGGGATGTACACCTGTGAGCTCAGTAACGATGAGGAGACGTACGTGGCCAACACCTTCCTGAGACTACAGGACGGTAAGCTCCAGTCTGATCCCGTCTGTCATTTCAACTGTCGGCATAAAAACATAGCCTTGATATTTGGTCATGGTTTCAACCAGAGGCAGCTGATCACTTTGATTGAACCAATGAGAGAGGCCGTCACAGCGTCCAGCCGCAAGATGTGAGTAACTTTACAGGTGCGGAGGCATTGCTGGGTGGTGGCTGCCACGGTGGCGTCGGGGCTTTGCTGGATGGGTGCTTGCTGCGGGGTGAACTGAACTGACGGTTGCTTCAAACATTAGAAAATGCAGTTTCTAGAAATGAAAACTTGAATGAACAACGTCTCAAACTCTGCAGAAAGGCTTCAAACATGGCGCCGTTTCCCACCTGGTCTGCAGAAAGTTCAATGAAGCGACTCTCTTCCTGTTTCAGGCAGTCAGACTGACGTCACAGGCGTTGCTGTAGGTGTGACGGTCGGAGTCGTTCTTGTCATCGTTTCAGGCCTCGTTCTGTACTTCAGGTACAGCAGGTGAGCGCACATTCTGCCTTCACCTGCTGATTTCTTCTCATGTCTGTTGTTCGTCCTGATGATGATGATGATGATGATGACCTTTTCAGACCTTTTTGCTCAGTTCAAATGTGGACTCAAATAAGAAAACAGTAGCTGATAGCAGCTTCATAACACAACAGGCAATCTAATCAAAGCAAATGAAAGTTTATCGTTTGCTGTGATAATTGAGCATGAATGAATCTTTACCTGTGAATTCTGTTGGGTTTCTTAGCAGGAAAGACGAAGAGACGTCTGACGAGACAGAAGCAAACGTCTGACTCAACACTAACGACCGACAAGATCTTTTGATGCCTTTTATGTTGATAATGCTGCCGCAGAGACAGGAAGTGGTTTAGATCAGTAGCTTTTCCTCCTGACCCACAGTCGCCCCTGAAACTCCATAACACTAAGATGCTTTAATTTATGATAGTGGACTTTTCTTTTGATGGCAGACCAGCTGATGAAGGTCCAATCAACAAGCCTGAATGTCCAGTGATGCTGGAGGCGGAGCTTCACTCCAGCCTCCTCTCTGCTCGTGATGCGCTTTTAAAGAGGAACTGTACCATCACACTGTTTTTGGGTCAGAGGAAGACGACTTCACACAGTTTCAAGAAGCCTTCAGAGGAGCTGTAGGAAGTCTGATAAACTGCCTCGGGTGATGTCACTTGAGTCTGTGTCTGCATCAACTACAAGTGTGAAACTGAATGGAATGTGCTGGTGTGGAGTAAGAAATGAACTGAGCAGACGTCTGCTGCTGCTCGTCTCTGTGCAGGCTGCGAGAGCTGCTGCTAGCATAACACACCCTGATCTCCAGCTAACCTGTAGGTGGTCTTGTTGCATTGTGGGTAATGTCGGCGCCATGTCTTTGAGGAGGAGGACGAATGGATGGAATAAAACTGACATCAGTGGTTCTGCTGCATCGAATTTGGTGCTTTTTACTGTTTATTGTATCTTTTTAACTTCTTCAAACACTCTTCATCTGTAAACTCCAGCATTTCAAACAGATGAAAAACACCATCTTTGTTTAGAGTTTCTGCCCAGCAAACCCATCAGTCATTATTCAACCGTTCGATCTATAAACTGAGCTTGAAACATTTTTTACAACATACAGAATTACGAAAAACCCGACAAGTTCTCATATCAACCAAGTCCTGACCCATTTAAACCATCCTCCCGTTAGCTAACTTGCCTCATATTAGCCAAATGCTAACAAACTACCAAATACTAACGTTAGCCAACAGCTCAACAGCTAACAAAAATGATCTAGTTATTTGTCTTATGAGAGTTAAGGCCGTTACAGCAGCATGCCTCCCTTTGGACAGAGGTTTTCCTTCTTTTACTTGCTGACCCGCCAACAATTTAAAACTCGCCGCCTTCTTCATGTTCACTCTCGCTGCTCTGCTCTGACGCCATCGCTCAGTACATCTCATGATACCACAGGTGAGAACAGGAAGGGGCGAGTGTGGGTTGGACGCAACCAAGTTTTCTGCAGGGGAGGGGGGTCAGATTAACATTTAGTTTTTTGTTGTTGTTGTTTATTTAGGATAATCTGCAATTTCTTAATTTTATCAAAAGAAATACATTCCATCTGGTTTTGATAACTGGGGGTTACAACCCCCCCATCCCCACCTAAAATTACGCCTATGGATAAATCCTGTATTTATGACACACATGATAAATATAAATATAAATATAAATATATAAACACAGGAAATGAGCAGAACTGGACACAGAAAACTAGAGAAATTTTGCTGCTTGTAGACGAGGATCATCGGAGAAATGTTCCAATAAGAAGAATTTATTAAGATGTCTGCAAATGTACTCAAGTACTCTTTGTACTAGAACATGTTTATTTTAGAATTTTACCTGCTGCAACATTCACGTGAGGTATCACTAGTAATAAAATATAATGTAGGAGGCATAAATATGTATTTCTGCTGCCGATTAATCGCATCAGCCTGTCTTTGCATTCAGTGTCATGAGGCTGAGACTGTACAGCACATTTTCATGTCATACAGGAAGTTTACACACGAGAGACGAGTAATGATGAACAGTCACGGAAAACAGGGCAGGTGGAGGACAACATTAAAAGTGTATTAGAGTGTGGGGACAATGAGCAAGAGCAGAAAACAATATTCTGTTTTCTAAAACTACTGGACTGGACAGACAGCTCAGGGGAGATGATACAGTATCTCCCTGTAATGGAGAGGAAACCAGAAGATGGCAGTAATGGAGCCTCTCACAGCTTTTCGTTCACTGACACTTCCGGGGCGTGGTTTCACACTCACCTGCTCAAAGTATGGCGGCAGGTACGGACATGTGGTGAGTTGGTCTCTGGTATTTACTGTTGATCGTTATCGTCACTTCATGTCACATCAGGCTGAAACTTAACAATGCATCGGACTGTTATGAACGCTGCACAGTATTCGGCCTCGTGCTCACCTGTACAGCGGCTTTCGTTCTGAGTAGTCCTTAAATTTCATCAAGAGAAAAAACGCATCCTGAAAGTGGACTTGGTGCAACAAACCTTGTGGATCGCTGAACTTTTTGGTTTAATGGATATTGTTTGACTCTTTGGGCTGGTCCCTGTCGTCGGCCTGCGGTGGAGACTCACTTGCCTCATCACAGCCATCAGAGGAGGTGGGCTTGTGTGCGTGCGTGCGTGTGTGTGTGTGTGTGTGTGTGTGTGTGTGTGTGTGTGTGTGTGTGTGTGTGTCTGTGCGTGCGTTAATTCATTCTGTGTATTGGTTGTGTATCTGAACAAAGTTTGGAGACGCAGCTGCTTGTCCTTTGAGGACGGTTGGATTTGGCTTCGTGTGCAGTCAAACCAGCCATTCCGATACTATGGGGGAAAAAACGGTGTGTGCGCAGGTGTGTGCGTGCGTGCGTGCGTGCGTGTGTCTCTATATGTCTCTGATCGTATTTATGGGGGCGGGAGGGCTGGGTTTTCTTCTATGTTGCTTTTAGCCTCTGTGAGGCACTTTGTGTTGCTTTTAAGTATGAAAAGTGCCATATAAATAAAGTTTGATTTGATTTGACTGTTGCTGCTACCTGCAACACCCAAATTACCACCCCAGATTAATCATGTTGTCTTATTTTGGTTTAGTTTATCTTAATTAAGTTTATTTGCAGATCCATGATCAAATTATCAGCCCCTAATGCATTGCAACGGTCCAGAAGATTTAGAGACTTTATTCTCCCAAATTTCTCACTTTCCATAAACGAGAGCGCCGCAGACTGAAAGTCTCACCTGGAGAGGCTGTGAAACGTTAACTGCACCGAAGAACTTCAGTCACATTAAATACTATTAAACACAAAGCAAAACAACATCTTCTCGATCTTAAAACAGATGTTGAAGCTAAACAGTCAGCAAAACGCACAGCTTTCTTTGTTTCCTTGTAGACTTGTGGCTCTAAATAAGATAAAGTGCTAACCAGAAGCTAACATGTTAGCCGAATGCTAACGCTCGTGAGCTGTCTGGTTCTGAAGTTCATCTTTTCTTTCTTTTCACCAGCAGTAACAAAACCAACACAGGGTCAAACCTGTGGGTGAATCCCTGAACACACTCAGCTCATCTGCAGAGAAACTACGTCTCTGAAATGCCCGTCCATGAACAGGATGGCTGGAATCATGTGTGTCGTGTTTGTGGTGGTCCTGACATTTCTGCAGAGTCCTGCAAGAGGAGGTGAGTGAGGCGTTCACAGCCCGTCTGATCTTATTTCTGTCAAAACATCACAGATTAAATCAAAGACATGTCTCACCTTGGTATATTGCATCAGTCGTGGTGACTTTCACAAGAAACAGCAGGAACACCAGAAAACAGAGGACATGGAGATGGATTCGAACAAGCAGCGTTTTCATTCCTGTTACTTTCTTTGACATCGTTTTGACTAATGTAACAAAAAAAGATTAATTATTTGATCCAAGTCTCTCAGTAACAAAAATGCAGTAATGGAGGTGAAGATAAATAACTGAGGTCAAACACATGAACAGTCCCTGATGTCTCTTCACCTGATGCTGCAGATGCTCAGGTGACCTGTGTCGTCATGGAGAGCTGCGTCTTACCGTGCAGCTTCCAGGGTGGCACTGATGTGACCATCTGCTGGATTCAGCTGGCAGGAGACAAGAAGGTGCAGGTCCACACCTACTACTACAACCAAGACCAGCTGGCAGACCAGGAGCAGCGCTTCAGGAACAGGACATCACTGTTCAAGGACCAGATCTCCAGAGGAAACGCCTCGCTCATGCTGACAAGGGTGGAGGTTCAGGACCAGGGCAGCTACAAGTGCCACACCAGCACCATCAACAGCAACGAGAAGTCATTTGTCAACCTAAAAGTAGAAGGTTTGAGAAACACATGGAAAATACAAACAAATACAACGCTGTGCACTTCTAATAGTCATTACAGTTTGTTTATTTGGCCTAAATTGAATCAATCCCTTCATCAATAATTTGTTCTGTCTTCCTCATGCAGGTGCAGCTCCAACAGACCCACCATCAGTCCCCCCGAGTCCTTCACGACCCTCAGTCAAAGGAGAGGAAGGTGAGCAGTGAGGTCAAAGTTGAACCCTAAACCTCAAACCCTGACATGATCATGAATTGTTGTTGTTATTCTTGTTATTGACTGCTGTGGAGATCCAGGATTTAAGCTCTGTGGGGTCGTTGGTGTGTCTGTCAGTGTGGACGACAGTCTTTCAGCTCGTCATGAGGCCACCTGTGAACGCTCGTTAAACCTGCTGTTTCTCTGCTGTGACATCAGACGCCTCCGTCACTCCTGTCAAATCATCTGTCCTCGCTCTGTTAGATATGTGTCGCTGAGTGAGGTAGAGGAGGCAGACTGCTGAGTCCTGAACTGAGGAGATGCTCCTCGAGACGTTTTCAGGTCCAACTTGATTCAACCCTCAGTGGATTCAGTTAACAGCCTCTTTTTCTCTTTCAGACCCTTCAGATGGTCCAGCAGACAGAGTGTATCTAATTATAGTTGGAGTGGTTGGAGTCATTTTGGTTGCAGCCGTTTTGGTTGGAGTTGCAGTTTACTGTAAATGTAAAAATAAAAAAGGTCGGACAGAAGAAGGAAACCCAGCGGCTGAGTAAGTACCTCGTCTGTCTGGAATAATGATTCTGTTCACTGAACTCTTTTTGAGCTCTGACTGTTAAAGCTGAACACTGCTGACATTGAATTTCTCCAAATCACTCTGTGGGACCTGGCTGTCACTCATGACTTGTGTTTATTATTTATGCTGTTGTCACTGTTTTTATTGTGTTTCCTGGTGAGACAAAGACAGATCTCCTGCCTGGTTTGACGATGAAGCTCTGCTCCATCAATACTTCTGTTAAATACCTGAAAACTCCTTCTCTCTCTCTCTCTCTCTCTCTCTCTCTCTCTCTCTCTCTCTCTCTCTCTCTCTCTCTCTCTCTCTCTCTCTCTCTCTCTCTCTCTCTCTCTCTCTCTCTCTCTCTCTCTCTCTCTCTCTCTCTCTCTCTCTCTCTCTCTCTCTCTCGAGATGATGCATCTGCAGGGACAGAAAACAAGGGACGATGAAGATGATGGTGTCAATAAAAAGAAGATGAAGATGAAGGCTTCACTGTGCTGCTCTGAAGGTCGACTGTCTTCAACAGCCCTTCACATGCATACAGAAATATAAGCTAATTGGCACTTATTTCCTGTACTGCAAAGAAAAAAAACAGTACTTGCACCAAAAACAATTTCCCCTCGGGGATCAATAAAGGAATTCTGATTCTTTCATGCTAACATTGCACTCTGCATATTGACTTTCAGGGTACTTTCTGTAGTATGTATAATACTTTCAAAAGTATGCTATTTAAAGTACCCATTTCCCATTTCATGAAGGTACTGTGAACATAGTTTTCAAAATTCTGATATACTTGAATATCAAAAATATACATATGTGTAATACGTATATTTTTATTATGAAGTCATTCTAACTGTCTCTTTACAGTTTCTCTCAGTGGCATTAGTTCATTTCTCAGACCAGAATTAAAGTTCTCAAAACCACTCGTTCAGTCTTCACACCTTTGTGTCACTTGTGCACATTGAAAAGCAGTTTCTCGTTTCTCTGAACAAGTTCTAAATGCTTTGGTTCCTCCATCCAATGCTTCGGTACAGTCCTCTGCTGTTTCCTATGTTATGAATCGCTGATGTCATGTTGATCAAAATCTATTTTAATGGCTCTGTTGAAGAGTCTCACCCCCACAACATTTAGGCATTAGTTCATTAAGTTCATCATTAAGTCTTTACATGCAACGTGTTGAACAATTTGTCATAATATGTCAAACATATTTCCGTTTCCATTAGACTTCTTTTCTGAATCTGTCCTGAATTGGTAAATTGCTCGCAGGTGAATCTTGACTTTCTCTGATGAAGGAAATGTGCTGAACATCAGGAGGTAAAGACTGCACTGTAGTTTTCCCTAAGGAGACTGTCCTATGTTCACATTTCTACTTCTTTATTTTTATTTTTAAAACTGATCATCATGTTGGTGAGAACTGGATTATTTAACCAAAAACTCAGTCTGAGTCCAAACAATGACAAACAAAGTCAGATATCTGAGCGTTTAATCGAACCACACAAATAAAACTCAAATGGTGACACACTGATTTCAGTCTTCACTTCAAATTTAAGAAAACACACAGAAAACAAGTACGTGTGTGTGTGTGTGTGTGTGTGTGTGTGTGTGCGTGCATCACAGCAGGCGTGGGTTTTCCTCTCTGTAGTCGTGTGGGTCACCTTTGAAGGGCAGGTGTGGAGGGTGGTTACAGATTCCCATCAGGAAGATGATGATGGTGCCGAAGGTCATCACCGGGGTAACCAGGAAGAGACAGAGTCGGTCCACCGTGCGAGCAATCCCGCTCCAGTTGTCTTTCTCCTGTGGACAGAGCGTCGGGGGGGGGGGACGACACACGACACACACACATTCTGATAGCTGACATGTTTGATTGACATATGTGGCCAAAAGTGTGTGGACAACTGAATTCTGAGGCTGCAGGTGTTCATCAAACGGACGCCACTTCAAAACAGTGTGACACCTTTCATTTTTCAGACCAGAGCGTCAACACCATCTGTGTCTGTCTCTGCATCTGTCTGTCTCTGCGTCTGTGTCCGTCTCTGCGTCTCTGTCCGTCTCACCTCGTTGTAGTCGTTCTTGTTGCGCATGTGTTTGATGATGTAGTTTGCTCCGTCCACCGCCGGCCTGATCTCTGCATACAGCTGATCTGTCACGCCTCCATCGTCCTGTGGCTTCACAGCTGCACACACACACACACACACACACACACACACACACACACACACACACACACACACACACACACACACACACACACACACACACACACACACACACACACACACACACACACACAGGGTTAATGAAAACAAACAAATACGATAAAGAAAGGCTCGATTTGTGTGAAATCCTGAGACGTTTGAACGTTTCCTAATTGCTTTGAGAAGAAGGACTTCCTGTTCACTTCTCTGGTGTTTTATGGTGAGTTTCGGCTTGTTGTTCACCACCTGCTCAGCAGCAGACAGACAGCAGACAGACACAGTCAGAGACGAGCTGATGGACACAGTGAAAGACAGATGTGTCCCTCAGGAAGAGGTGGAGACCAAAAACAAACTGGACTCACATTCGTCAGGTGACACATACACGCCTACGTGTGAGTGATGATGCTGCCTGTGTAAACGAGCTGAGGTTAAAGGTGACGTGTTGGTGCTGTGTCTGTCTGTGATTGGACGTACTCGCTGCGTGTGTGGTCCGCGTCATCAGCCCGTGTCTCTCTGACTGCTTCTCAAACATCAGCTCGCTGCGGGACTTCACGCTGTAGTACTCCTCTGCCGAGGCGATGTAGCCCACTGAGCTGGATCGCCGTGGCAACGCTCCATCCCAGTATGGCTCTGCCTCTGCAGGGCGGGACATGTGCAGGATGCGGGGCAACCGCTCCAGGAAGAACTGGACGCAGAGAGCCAATAACATGAGTCAGCATCTTCTTAATACATCGCACATCGCACTCTTTACAGACTGTGTGTGTGTGCATGTGTGTATGTGTGTGTTAAAGGTTGTGTGTTTGTGTGTGTGTGTTACCTTCTTGGTCCACTCAGACATGACATGTGTGCTCGGTGTCCTGAAGTGCAGGTTGAGGACGACCACGCAGTTCAACACCACCACCGTCACCAACACCATGATGAACATCAAATACCTGCGACGCACACGCACACACGCACGCGCACACACACACACACACACACACACACACACACACACACACACACACACACACACACACACGGTACAAGAGATGCGTGAACAGAAAGCCAAATGTTTCATGTCCAGGTAAGTCGCAGGCAGCATGTGTGCATCACCTACTTGACAATCAGTGGAACGGACATGGACGTCTCCGGCAGCCTTTGAGAGATCAGCAGCAGGAAGACAGACTGAGCCAGCAGCACCGAGATGGACAAGGTCATCTTCTCACCGCCTGCACACACACACGTGCACACACGCACTAATCAAAACCTCCATATCACACACAGATCATGGGTCTGAAAATACTCAGGTTGAGCCGGTCTTGTGTTGGTTTCACTGACTGTCAGCCGGCAGGTAGTAGACGAGCGAGGCCAGGAAGGAGATGAGCACGCAGGGGATGATGATGTTGACGATGTAGAAGAGAGGTTTGCGTTTGATGACCAGGTAGAAGGTGATGTCCTGGTGCTTGTTGCTCTCCATGGGAATGTGCTTGTAGGTGTTTCTCTTGGCCGGCCGGTGGATGATCTCCCACTCGCCGTTCTCTGTTGAAAAGCAGCGAAGAAGAAGAACGAGAAAGAGACAGAAGGAGGAGGATGAGGAGGATGAGGAGGATGAGGAGGATGCTTCACAGGAGTCAGATTTCAACAGCCAGAGGACAGACTGGGAGGACGGTTACCCGTGAAGCTAGCAGGGTCAATGATGATCCACTCCACCGTCCATTTGCTGTTGTCGTCTGCCTCTTCCTTCAGCAGCATTCTGATCTCTTTGGCATTGTAGGTCAGAGAGCTGCAAAGCAACATGGGAAATGGAGTTTAAAATAAACAGAGGAAACCTTCAGCTACCTCCTGTTGCTAAAAACTCTTACAGGTTCATATAAACACTCGTCTGCAGCTGATCTGAAGTGATTTAAATGAAAGTGTTTAAATCGTGCAAAGCGTACTCCAGACAACACGATGCTGCCTGGTTTCAGCAGCTTACGTGAATTTGAGCGTGCAGTTCTGCCAGTCGAAGGGGAAATACTGGA
This sequence comes from Chaetodon trifascialis, assembly GCF_039877785.1. Taxonomy (NCBI): domain Eukaryota; kingdom Metazoa; phylum Chordata; class Actinopteri; order Chaetodontiformes; family Chaetodontidae; genus Chaetodon; species Chaetodon trifascialis. The sequence goes on from NC_092073.1 coordinate 22,410,739, forward strand.
CGCTGATGGAGCAGGAGGAGCGGAAGATGGCGGGAGGTAACCAGTAGCAGAGACCAGTAGAATCCACCAGGACGTTACTGTAGTAGGCCACCTGGAACTGGGCGTCGTTACTGGTGGAGAGAGGAGGCAGGAAGGATCTCAGTTCACGCTGTTATTTAAAGCTGACAACGATGCTCCATTTTAAACCGAAACATGTAGTTGAATATCATCTTTAAAGCATCTTAATATCTTTCCAAGCGGAATAGGAGACAAACAGACGTGGGCCGAGGATGGAGCCTTGGGGAACTCCACAAAACAGCTTCAGATGAAGGACAGATACTTGACAGATGGACCTGTGCTTCCTGTGTGCAGTTTACAGACTGAACAAACGATTATTCTGTTTTTTTAAGTCCAACAATTACGTCTCAGTCTGCGCTGCCAGCTCTTTAAAATAATAACAGTAACTGTTCGAGCTGTGGGACAGAAGGACATTGTCTTATTGCAGGTCGGAGTGCTTCCTGTCTCCACACGTGTTGATAAATGAGGAAACTCACTTGTTTTCCAGCACGATCTCCGGCAGCCACACCATGCTGGACGGCAGGCGAAGCATCTCGATGCCGTCAAACTCCGTGGTGTTCCACGTCAGCCGGTAGTCAGTCCACGTCTGTCGCCACACACACCCACGGTTATTGAGGAGGAAGCATTCAGGAGGAAAAAGGTGCCTTCGGTGTGAAGTCAAAGAGTTTACTCACGTGCTCTATCCATACGTTGGTCAGCAGCGTCTCGTCCACTTCTTTCTACAAACGATTAGAAGAGGACCGACTCTTCATCCTGCTCCTTCCACAACTCAATGCTCAATTTTTAAAGACAGTAAACTCCAATCAAATCAACATTAGAACTGTTTCACTGATTTATTGTATTAATTTACAGCATTAACTGTCTTTTCATGTGTTTTATTCAGGTGTTTTACACACTTTGAATCCCTTTGTTGGGTAAGTTTTAAAACTTGAAATCCAACAACTGAGTGTTTTTGTAAACAATTGTCAAGTCATCTGCAGGAGTATTTCTCTCTCACTCACACACACACACACGCACACACACACGCACACACACACGCACACACGCAGTACCAGTGAGATGAGGTTGGAGAGTGTGAGTGCGAGGTAAACATCGACGGCGTCCTGCTGCCTCTCGACAGGACGAAGCTCTTTGTTGTACCCTTTTTCTTTTAACAGGTAGTTGATCAGACGCTCCTCTTCGTTCCTGCCCCAGCACTCTGACACACACACACACACACACACACACACACACACACACACACACACACACACACACACACACACACAAAACAAACAGGGTGTGAGTGTGTGTGAATACCTTCGTGCTGGTCATATTTCAGCAGCTGCTCTGCGGCTGTAACACACCGTCCATCTGCACTGCGACTCACAGACGTTTCCCTTCAAACTGGCGTTTTACCACGCGGCCATGTTTGTTTTTATTCCCACGGACGGTGACTTCTCATGAAATCAAAGCCCAGTCAGGGTCGTCCACTGATGTGATCTGATGTGATGGAGGGTCCTCACAGCTCCAGTAAAAACTCTTGTTTACGCTTTATTTTGAAATGTAATTCTTTTTTTTTTTTTCTTCAGGTAGTGCTGAAGATTATTTTCATTATCAATAAATCTGACAGTCGTTTTCATGATGAATTGATTTGTTTGGTCTATAAAAGCTGTTAGAAAAGAAAACCACTGCATGTTTACATTCGAGAAGCTGAATCTGCTTCAGAAAAGGACCTAAAACGAATCAGAAGTGCTGCTGGTTCATCTCCTGTCGATGCACTGAGTGATTAACTGACTAACTGTTCCATCTGTGGACTGAAAAGAGATCTTTACACTCACAGCAGATATCTGCTCGTCAGTACGGACCTTCATGAAAGCATGCCAGTCACACTTTAACTGAACTCTGGATAAAAGTCATTTTACAGCATGAGTTAAATGTTTCGGTGAAGCTTTAAAACAACAGAAACTCACCAGATGAGAGCAGAGCGAGCAGGAAGACGAGGGCCGGAGCGAGACGCTGGAGCTTCATGGCTGACTGGCGGTGAGAAGCCGGCGTCCTTTCACACAGCGACCTTCTGCCAAACGGCTGAGTGACGGGCGACAGCTGCAGAAACCCGGAGAGAAAATAGAAAGCAGAGGGAGAGGAGGCCTCACTCTGTACGGGAAACAGAGGGAGAGACGAGGGGGGTCAGACAGAAACAACAGCACAGCACAACTGTTATTCATGGAGAGGACGTTAAAGCAGAGACATGAGAGGAAAAACACTGCAAACGTCTAAAAACTGTCTCCAGTTTACCGTTTTTCTTCCTTTCTGTGACGTCCGAAAGACAGAATTTGAAAGAAATGGATGAATCTGGATTAAATCAGGCCTGTTTGAGGGAAGCTGACACTAAACGCACACATCACTGTCAATCACAGGAGGCTCCAGACAGGCTTCATGTCAGCTGACACTCCAAAGCACTCACACGGTTTATCTGGAGGACGCAGATCCATCGTTTATTGAGCAAACAGAAACAGACACATGCGACGGTTTCACTTTAAATACACGAGTTTAGTTTGTTTCATTTCATTAACTGTCTTTTATTAAGTGTAAAAAAACTCGTTGAGTTTCAAATTAAAATCACTGTCCGTGAAGTTTTTCTTCGTTCCTCAGAGCGACAGGTTGACGTCGCTCTTCATCTTCCCGCTGCTGAGGCTGTGGATCATGGAGATCATGGCCGAGTGCTTGTTGAGCTCGTCTTCCTTCTGCTTCAGCTTCGTCTCCAGCTGGCTCTTCTGCAGCTCCAGAGACGACGCCTGCAAACAGGAAGCATCAGACATCACACACGGCGTGGACGAGGTTTACCTGAACATTTACACCTGAGACAGTGAACACCTGAGAAAACAGAGTTCATACAGTTACAGACGTAGTACTGAAGTCCCTCTTTGTTCTGAACAAGAACCACAGCAGCAGCGGCGGGAAGTAACTAAATACAGTACTACAGATTACTTAAGTATTAGTACTTTTACTGAAGTGAAGGATCTGAATCTTCCACCGCTGAACATGCAGATTAAGACTGAATGACGTTCACTGTGATCAGACTTTTCAGAGCAAACTGAAGATTCGTCTGACAGGTTGGATTCAGACTTCGATGTCTCCTCTTGTATTTGACTCCTTACATCAACATTTATTTGATGGATGGCATCAAATAACAGGATAAAAACGCCGTTCAGGAGCAGAAGTTCAAAGGTCGTCACACACTCGGCAGACTCAGAGCAAACCTCCGGAGCGTACCTTGATGCTGGCATCCTTCCTGGCCTGCTCCGTCTTGTTGAGCTCCTTCCTCAGGACGTCCACCGTCTCCTCCAGGTCTCTCCTCTCGCGGTCCTTGTCCCGCACCTTCTCCCCCTCGGCCAGGAGTTCACGGCGCAGGCCTGACGGGACGAGGCAAAGCGTTACTGAAGCAGATCAGCCTGCAGGCCAAGGTTTTCCTTTCACACTGATGCTGATGTGAGACAAACCTGCGATGTCACTGTCCTTCTGCTGCAGGTCTGAACGGAGGGACGTGACCTCCTCCTCCCTCTCCTCCAACACCGACGCCATCCTGTCAAACACAGAGAGAGCGGACGGCCTGAGCGGACGGACCGACGGCGCAGAGACAGACGACACGGCTAAAGGGCGTGGCTTACTTGTCGTGCTGCAGCTGCAGTGCCTCGTGGGTCTTCCTCAGACAGTCCATCTGTCTGGTGAGCGAGACGTGAGCCGCCTGCAGCTCCTTCAGCAGCCGCTCGCCCTCGTTGAACCTGCACAGGAAATCGACCTGTTACACGCCGGGAAGAAGACCTGCCGCAGGTGATGCTGAAGCCTCAGGTGTCTCCTGAGGCGTCTGCAGGCTGGATCCCTGATCTGTTAGATCACTCAGTTCAACACTTCCTAAACCTGCAGGGCTTCTGCACGGATCATCGTCTTTTTCACATTCATATCTGTCAAAGAATGACGGGAACCCAGCAGGGACAAAAAGGCCAACAACTACTTATGAATTTAGTGACATTTAATCATGTTTTTCTCAGCACTTCCAGCTGTATAGAACATTAATTCCTCGTAATATAATTAATGAATCCACATCACCTGGACCCTGACTTGTTGCTAACTGGCTACTGTGGCTAACAGCTGGCCTGCCCGCCTGCCTCTGACCTGTTGAGCAGGGTGTTATATGCTCCTTTCAGGGCCTGGTGCTCCTCTGAGTCCTGCTGTAGCCTGGCGTTGTGCTGCAGCAGCTCCTCCATGTCCGCCCTGGAGCGCTCCACCTCCAGCACCTGGCTGCTCAGCTCGCCCTGCAGCTCCTCGCGGCGGCGCTCCGCCTCCTTCAGCAGGCAGCCCAGCTTACAGGCCTGCAGACACAGAGACAGGCCGGGACAGAAATGTCCATGAGGGGAAACATTAGCCTGCGGACGGGGAGACTTCCTGCCCTGTGGCTCACACGTCACTTTAAAAATCAGTGAGGAATCACAACGATCGTTCTCAGCATTGTGATGGTGAAGTTTGTTATAAGGAGAAACCTCAATCCAGCAGCGTCCCAGCTTTAAATCTGAGACCGTTAGCACACATCAGGGACGACTCCTCACATTTCCTACTGACACCAAAGAATCTTCAACATCATAAATCACAGCTGCCATCAGCAAACCAGGAAACCTTTATTTTGATCTATTTTTAGGTCAATTAATGTTTTTCTGGAGCCAGGAGCTTTGTTCAAAATCAGACTCCTGCAGTCTGATAGCAGCTTCATGTGCAGCAGAATAACAGCAATGAATAAGTTTCCTGTAGCTCCTGTGTGTGTGTGTGTGTGTGTGTGTGTGTGTGTGTGTGTGTGTGTGTGTGTGTGTGTGTGTGTGTGTGTGTGTGTGTGTGTGTGTGCGTGTGTGCATGTGTGTGTGTGTGTGTGTGTGTGTGTGTGTGCATGCGTGTTACCTCAGCCTCAGCTTGAGCTCGCTGGAATCGATTCTGAGCGATGAGCCGGTCGGCCTGAGAAAGAGCCAGAGCCTTGGCCTCCAGTAAGTCCTGCAGCCGGTTCTCCTTCGACTGACGGGGAGACACGAAACCTTTAAACCACAAACTGAAAGAACCTCAAACGAGAACGACATTTAAAGAACGAGGGAATCAAAAGTGCACCCTCATGGAGGAGAAGTTATACTAAAGTGAAAACAGTGTTACAGTTTGTGGAAAGCCTCCATCCTGAACACATCTCACCTCTGTGAAGCCTGAAACGTTCAGGTTTGATAATTACCAAGATCTTTTAGTTAAAGTAAGTAAAAGTAGAAATATCACAATACAAGTAAAAGTCCTGCATTCAGAATCTTACTGAAGTAAAAGTATGTAAACTTCCTCTCTCGTGCTCTGTCGCCGTTAAAGTATTAAACATTAAACTGTTTGAATGTTATTACGCTGCATTTTCATGTTGTAGCTGGCTGCAGATGCTTTTAGGGTTCTTCATAGTGTTGGGTTTTTTCATTTACTGTATAATTATATATTTTATTTGCTCAATGCACATTTTTGAAATCTTCACCTGCAAAGCAACTACAGGTACCTCACAAATATAGTAAAGCAAACACAATATTCCCTCTGAAAGTAGAAACGAGCAGCTTCAAAAACGACCACAGACAAGTTAAAGTTATTTGTCCTTCAGTCACAACAAAAGTGTTCAAAGTGAAGCGAAAAGATCAAACATGGGTGCGGACGGCGGCCTGAGAAGCGACCGCCCAGCAGTATTTCTCACGCTCACCGCAAACGCCGAGATCTTCTGCTCGTACACGTCGATGATGTCAGAGACGTGCGAGTCCTTCGCGTGTTCCTGCAGCTGTAAACAACAACAACATGACGTCAGTGAGAATGTTTTTCACACGCTCAGAAACAGCTGAGCCCCCCCAGGCTGGAACCACACACAGTACCTCGAAGCCATTCTGGATCTTCTCGACCAGACCGTGGACATTCCTGCTGGAACCACTGGAGGAGTCCAGTATGCTGGGGGGCGGGACTTCGTGCACTGCGACACGTTTGACGGACAGCTCCGCCTCCCTCTGGCGATAGGCGTTGTTGGCAGCGATGCTCTCTCCGAGACTTGACAAACACATTTGATCAGTTAAAAGCAGGAACGTGGCAGCACGTTCACATCGTCTGTCTGAGCATCAGCGAACGTGACGATTGATCTATTGATTATTGTTTTCAGCTGGATGATCCAGTGTTGATCCTGGCTGTCATGCAGAGATCAACACCGGCTTCAGCTGCCTGTAAACACAAACACAGGCTGACGACATCATCCAAACAACTCCAGGTTTCCCCTTGTGCCCCCCCCCCGGCGTGCTGTTGATCCTGAAGGACACACGATGGCGCTGTCTGACCCGCAGCTCATGATGTCAACCGTCAATGAACTCTTTTCTCATGAAAACAATGTTAGAAGACATGAACGAAGCAGTGAGCTGAACAGGTGAGCATTGATTTAACCTGTGAAATGATCGATCAGTCTCCTATTGGCCACGTTATCAACACGCTGCACCAGATTTATCTGAGTAAACGCTGCAGCTGACTCTAACGTGATGACCTGCCACATGGTGAGACAATAAGTCAACGCAGCCCCTTCAGCTCCTGTTGTGATAGGATGTGTGTGTGTGTGTGTGATGTGTTAACGCACACGGTTATTTATTATCTACACACAGCACCCCCTCAGCCGCCCCCCCACTGATCGTGCCAGTGCAGCGTTTGTTCGTGGAGGTCGGATGCAGATTAGACGTTTTAATAAACCTGAGAGGCAGGTGTGAAGCGGAGGTGACGAGTACATGCGTCTAAACATGGACGTGCTGTTTCCAGCGAGACACTCACACCAGAGAGGGGAAGTCTGGGAGGGGGGAGGCCTCGAACAGCAGGGAGAGTCCGATCTGCACGCGCTCCCTGTGGTGGGACGTCAGGGCCAGAGAGAGGGGGGTCACGATCCGCTGGTCCTGAGAGACGTGGACAGGTCAGAGAGACCACAGCAGGGAGAGACTGAGGTGAAGCACAGAGAGCGCATGAGTGTGTGTGTGTGTGTGTGTGTGTGTGTGTGTGTGTGTGTGTGTGGGTGTGGGTGTGTGGGTGGGTGTGGGTGTGGGTGTGCGTGCATACCTGCAACATCCTGTAGAAGCTGGTCTCCATGTCCTTCACCTGCTGCCTCAGTTTGCTCATCAGCTCCAGAGTCTTCAGCAGAGCCTCTGAACACACCTGACTGAGACACAGGACACACACCTGACTGAGACACACACCTGACTGAGACACAGGACACACACCTGACTGAGACACAGGACACACACCTGACTGAGACACACACCTGACTGAGACACAGGACACACACCTGACTGAGACACACACCTGACTGAGACACAGGACACACACCTGACTGAGACACAGGACACACACCTGACTGAGACACAGGACACACACCTGACTGAGACACAGGACACACACCTGACTGAGACACAGGACACACACCTGACTGAGACACACACCTGACTGAGACACAGGACACACACCTGACTGAGACACAGGACACACACCTGATTGAGACACACACCTGACTGAGACACAGGACACACACCTGACTGAGACACAGGACACACACCTGACTGAGACACAGGACACACACCTGACTCTCTGTGAACCGCTGTGTTAATCATTCTAATCATAGCGGTGTATAAACATGGAGACATTAACCATTAAAAAACATTTTCCTGTTCAGCATTAGATAAATATTCAGAATTAGCAGCTCGACGAAGTTGCTTCAGCATTCACTCACCTGAGATCGCTGTCAGAGCCAGGAGGGGCGCAGGTGTGACAGCAGGAGAGAAGGGCTTCCACCTGCGAGAGGCAGAGCTGAGCGCTCACCTGGCGGGACGCGGCAGACCTGGTGGAGTCCTCAGCACACAGGAGTGGAGGAGTTAAGGCTTGGAAATAGACAGAGAGGTTAAAATCAACAAAGAGCGGAGCGGCGCCGTCAGGTGAGGATATTGAGCAGGAGGCTGGTGACGTGAGTGATGCGGTGGCAGTGCTTCCTGATGTGAGCGTCTCCCTGCGCTGGATCGAGGCCCTTCAGCAGCCCCAACACGACCGGGAGCAGCATTTCAATGAAGCTCAGCACACAGTCAGACACTCCTTCTGCTCCCAGCGCCTCCTGGACAGAGAGGAGGAAGCGAGGAAGGACGTGAAAAACAACAGGAAGTAGAAAGTAAAGGTCAGCAGGGACAAACGCTGCCTTCCCTGAGCCCGTCGGACCTACAGCGAAGCCACGCCGGGCTGATTAAAAGCTTGACTCAGAACAGAAACAAGTCAAACATGGACCTCACGTACACCTCATGTTACAGCTGCAGGCGAGAAGTTTGCACATGAACGCTGCACATTCACCAGAGTTCATACAAACTAATGCAAAATGAGTGGAGACTGTGTTTGATCCTGATTTGAGGTTTCCTGCTTGTATTGCATTATTATTTCTGGATGGACCATAACTGACAGCAGCTACAGGAGGAAGCATCACGGCTGACTCAGACCTCACAGCTGAAATGGGCCTGGCAGGACTCACAGATGTGCCTGATCATAAATGCTCAGACCTCTGCTGCTGCTCCACACACTGAGAGTCTCGTGTCTGCCGTACCTCCAGCAGCTCGTTCAACAGCTGCAGGGCCTGCAGCGAGCAGGACTCGGCGCCCTCCACGGGCGAACTCAGCCACTGCACCAGGGCGAGCCCAGGCTCGGCTCTGCGTCCAACGTCGGGCCCCGGCCCCGGCCCCGGGCCCTGCCTGCGGCCCCCTGCTCGGAGTTTGGGTCCCGCTGGTTTGAAAACCACCTCGCACAGCAGCGAGCGCAGTCCTGAGACGCTGCACATGGCCAGGAGGAGCTCCAGCACCTGCCAGGAACACACAGACCAAGAAGAGCTGCTGTGAGGATTTTCACTGTTTTCTGACACTTTAAAATGAATCCGTTGAGAAAATATGTGACATGTTAATCAGCTGTGAAAACCACTGTCAGCTGCTGCCATAAAACTGACAATCCCTTTTCAAAACCTCAAAACAAATGAGACTCAGTGAGAAAGCATTCAGTGCTTGATGGTTTAAACTCTTTAAAGACATAACTCTGTCTTTTCGCTGCTCTGCGGGTCACCTTCCACTCTGCGTCACATTTTCATACGAGCAACATCAAGAAGCAGCAGAAGGCAAGAGGGCAAACACCCCCCCCCCTTTCTTCCTGTCACTGCTCTTCTAATTAAAATAAATAAAATGCTTTTACCAGAAATGACCAGCAGCAGCAGCACTGCCTCACATTAACAGACGCCTCTGGTGCACCGCAGAACATTTTCACCATCAAACACAGCTGGCTTATTTTACACGCCTGTCATGGTTTCACCTGTTTGTCCCGCCTCACCTTTGCTGCAGAGTCCGGGTCTTTTGACTGCAGCAATCCTAAAACCTGTGACACGCATGCCGAGAAGTGCTGATACCTTGAAATGGACAGAATGGTTCACAGTCAGGTCAACAGCGTCTGAAGCAAACGCTGAGGTCAAATGTGCCAGAGAGGTGTCTGCATGCGTGTGTGTGTGCGTGCACCTCGTGAGGTAATCTGCTATCTTTGGGTTCTTCAGCAGGTCAACCAAAAGGTCGACCGAGTATTTTCTCGTCAGAGTGCCGTCGCCGTTCACAATGATGTTGAACACAAGCTGGAAAGTCTGGTGGATGTTCTTTGCATCAAAGAGCTGAAGGATAAAACACACAAATACAGAGAAGATGAGAGTCTGAAAAGAATAAAGTGCCATTAGTTTATTCATTTATCTCCACAAGAAAAACTGAACTGAAAAGAGGAAGAAAGAGAAAGAGGGAGCGCATCAGTGTCTGTGCTGCGGAGATAAAGAACTGCATCATCGAAACCAAACACACGCCCCCCCCACCAAAAAAAAAAAACAAAAAAAAAACACTGTGGAAAAAATGTGATAGTTCTTCTCAGAGATGACGTTTGACAGCTGGCTGATCTGAAGTCAGCAGGTCACAGCAGGAGCCACCTACCTTCTCTCCCACCTTCTCATTCAGAGTGAGGCTGGCCAGTATGGACAGCGTGAAGACCACCACAGTCAGACTGTTGTGAGCCAGGAAGTTGATCAGAGTACGATAGAACGGCTTCACGTTGTCCTACGAGAACACACACACGTATTACACACATGAACGGGGGGGGCACGTCCAGCTGACGACCCTGATGCTGCGTGGATGATGTGTAAAATGTCTCATGACAACCAGAGATGGACACCGTGAACAAATGATCAGTTCACCTGTTCCAGCTCGACGCCTCAGACTTTGGCAGGTACGCTCTGTGAACCGTGGTGCCGCTGAAATGAAACACTCCTGAAAACACAGATGCTCGTCCGACTCACCAGAGACTTGATGTGGCTCTGCACAGAGTGGTTGTCACGACACAGGTTGGCCATGAGGCCGAGACACGGCATGACGATGTCGTCATTGTGAGACTGGCTGCGGCACAAGATCCAAAGTGACGCAGTTAGTCAGAGATACACAGCAGGGCTTCAGCTTCACGGCTGGGAGATGTGAGAGGATGAATTCTTACATGTTGGTCACGAGAAACGCGATGAGCTCATGGATGTAGTGTGTAGACTGGAAGATGCGAGTGTTGTAAGTCAGTTTCTGCAGCACCTGCAAACACTGGATGATACAAATGAGACAATGAGATCCATCACTGAACTGAAGGACAGAAAGCTGATCAAAGACTGAGCCTGAACCAGCAGCAACTGTACGGGAGAGTCAACATGTGAAAGACATGTTTCACAAAAAGACTCCTGTGTAGGTCATCTGTTGCTCAAAGCATTAGTACTTAACATGTGTACTGAAAATATATTGTACACAGAAGAGTACACACACACACACGTGTTGGGGTGCAATGAATAATGGACTAAAGCTGAAGATTAAATACCAACAAATTTAATAACTGCTGACTGAAGCGAAGTGACTGATGGAAGCGTCTGAAGGAGGGACGTCAGCTCGTTAACTAGCCAGCTAGCTTCATGTTAAACGTCATGTTACTTCATGTTATGAGCTGTAACGTGCTCTGATTTGAAATATATCTTCTCTTTGAATTTCTCAGTGATTTTTTTTAATGAGAGTCGCAGATAATTCTTATTCACAGATTGAAGTGACGGACTCACCTGCAGTACCAGGGGCTCTCCAGGTGTGGCGCTGTGGCAGTGGATGACAGAGGACAGCGTGCTGGTGAGGTTGTAGCTGCTGTGAAGAATCTCCCGACTGTCGTCATCACAGGCTGAAGGAGAGAGCACGCAGGCGGGGAAAAGGAAAGGTTTGAAGCTCGGCAGAGATCTGGCTTTTCCTAACTGTCCTGCCACCTGTCTCTGGGACATTTCCCAGCAGCAGACAAGTAAAAACGCTGTCACTAACTCCTGTTCCTGCCTGACGTGACGTGAAAAACTGCATTTAGGTGATGGCACGTGTGGTGTGCACGCAGGTGAGCTGTACCTAGCTGTGCCAGCAGAGAGATGATGGAGCTCGTCAGGGTCAGGCTGGTGTTTGGGTTTCCCACCAGCTCCACCAGCCCGCTCACACACTCACTGGGCAGAGGCTGACCTGAGGACAGCAGCTGGCCACACCTGAGGCCTGAAAGCTCCTGCAAACAAACACAACGCGCACATGTGGGCACACTGCTGAGACTGTACGCTGCACAGGAGTACATTTACACAAGAACTGTAGGAATATTACAACCAACTTTCAACTAAAAGGCACGAATACTTTGACCTGTAATCATCCGCACTGTCCTGAGCGCACACACCTGATCTCATGCTCACCGAGGCTGTAATCATCATTAGTGATACAGTGCTGAGCACTGAACACTATTGTTCTTCTGCGTGTTTCTTCTTCTTCTTAATATTATTTTTCCTCTTCCGTACAAATTTCGGTTCGCTACTAGTCCTAAACGAAAGCGAGCACCCAGACAAATTATATATCAAAACGTGCGGCTTGATCGGACTCGGTCTGCTATTATTTTTCTCTACAGAATACGCGTTTTTCGCGTCGTAAGACGCGAAAAACGAAAAACCTCGTCCCCACGGCAACCGCTGGATTTTCAATGGGTGTGTATTGCGCAGAATGTTCGCGCTAGAGTGGAGGGGATTAACTGCCAGAGTGGAGAGACGCTCTGAAAATTGTCTGAAATTTTCGTCTTTCCACGCTCCCCCAAAGCACAAATCTCGCTCTACGTGCGTGAAAATTTCCAGAGTTGTAGTGCCGCTTGCGCTGATTCTCACGATGTGCCTGGCTAAGCGATAGGACTTATGGTTTTTGAATTGTGAGCTTCTGAGCGAGGAGAGCGCCTCTGACCTTGCCCATAAGGTCCAATACAAATCAAAAACAGGAGAGACAGAAACTGACCGTTTTTTAACTCGCTCTAAAATCCGCATTTCTGAGCCCAGCGGAAAAAGAAAGTGATCAGCATGTAGAGCAAAGCCTTGTGGCTCTCACGATGAAGAAATTTCTGGAATAGGAGTTTCGGTCGTCGTGTGAGAAGCGTTTGTTCGAGGGGTGCGCAGAGGCCAAATTCAGACGTTTCTCTGTCTGCCCCTCATTGACTCCACTCAAATGCATGTGTGTCTGCACCTGTGTCTGAGTGGATGACATCATTGATCAGGCCACCTCAAGTTGCTGTGGCAACCTCTGAGCCTCAGTACTTCTCTGAGCACTCCTCTCCCACATACACACACATATGTAGCTTCAGCTGCAGTTCAGCTCAGTCAAATGACCAGTTCTCCATTAAGCTCTGTAGTGACATGCTAACCAGCCACAGCCAAGCTATCTACTGGTGAGTTGTATATGTTAGTGATGTAATGAGTGATGTTGGGCTGTTAGCATTAGCCACAATGCTAACATGCTAATGCTAACATGAGGTCCTATGAACTTGGTGGTGCCTGGAGGTTTGACTAGTGATGTCGGTTTGGTGTGCTAACATGCTAATGTTAGCATGCTAATGCTAATATGCTAACTTAGGCTAAAATGAATCTTGAAGGCGTTCTAATGATGGTTCAGAGGTTTTTAATGTGTTATTTGACATGCTAATTTAGCATGCTAATGCTAACATGCTAACATATGTTAAAATGATTGGTAAAGGCATTCTAAGGGTGTTTCAGACCTTTTCAATGTGTTTTTTGACATGCTAATGTCAGCTTAGCATTGTCGCTGATAGGCACGCGCACGGCCCGGCGATTGCGCACTGTATCACTCTCCAAATTTCCCGCCGAGGGGAATTTGTCTAGTTTTAATTCATGTAGTCATTCATTGTATGAAACGCCCCTTTTCACACACTCGATGCCAACATATTGCAGCATCGTTTGACCTGTGATTCAGCGGCTTTCTTGAGCTACCCTCACATCACCTCTGACATCACCCGTCAGGAGACCGGCACAGCTCACCTCCACCTGTCTCTGGAGCTGCGTCGCGTTGGCTGTCCTGCCGTCTCTGTACTGCTGGATGGCCAGCAACAGAGACTTCAAACACGTTGTCATGTCCATCCTGTCACAACAGTTTTAATAGTGAGACAACACAGTAGCTTTCAAAGCAACCAACGTTACCGTTCCCCGACGTCCATCTTGAACCTCACAGCTAGCTAACATGTTATCACAAGCTAACAATCTTCGCTTTCGTGACAAGAGCAAATTAAACAAAGGAACCAAACTTGGCTTTATATTTTTGAGCGCTGCACATTTATCTTAAACGATTACATGAAATATGTTGGTGCTTGTTTGTGCCGGACTACCTGCGGTGCCTTCTCCTTTTTCAAGAAACATCAACAACAACAACAACCGGCTACAGAACAGCGACTTCCTCCCGCGCTGAGCTTCAAATGGGACGGACCATGTACGAGAAGGGGGGAGACTCCTAGATTAATAAACACAAACTCAGATTATTTTGATGCGTTTACAGTATAAACGCTATTATTACATTTGATATATACTTGAATCAAACAACACACGAGAGTTTATTGTTTGTTTTTTGGTGAATTCAGCCAACGAAAATTACGCTCCCCCCCTTTTATATGGTTTGGCAAGGCCACGCGAGAATTCACGTACCCTGAGGGGGCGGAGCAAGAACCAGGCATTGCAGTTCCCTGGGGAAAATAAAATAAAATAAAATAAAATAATTAAAATTTGAATTGAATTAAATTAAATGAAACTAAATCAAATTAAGTAGAATAAAACAAATTGATATGATAATTAAAATAAGAACTGAATCAAACTGATTTAAGTTAAAGTAAGTATTAAAATAAAATAAAATAATTATATTTGAATTGAATTAAATTAAACTAAATCAAATTAAGCAGAATTAAACAAATCAAAATACGATCATTAAAATATGAATTGAATCAAAATGATTGATGGAGTTAAGCAGTTTAAGTAGAATAAAAATAAAATAAAATAAAAAATACAGGCTGTTTTGTGTTTTCACTTTATCATCACCTAAATGTATTTTTTCAAATAACATAATTAAATCAGAGATGGAAGATCAATCCAAATTTAAGATTTGACAGTAAGAGTATCAGATATTTCTGATTCATAGAGTTGTGTGCTTTACTGGTATAATGCTGTTTCTCTAATTGTACACTCATTTATAGTAGTTCTGCTCTTACTGATTTAATTTGGCCCACCTACTCAGTGTCTCAACTCTCTGGTCAGTGGTTTACATTTGTGATGTTTGGTAGCTGCCTGATACAAACAAAGGGTCAACAAATTGTACGAGCTAAATATATATATATATATACACAGTTTGGTTTCATGTCATCAAAACTTGCTGGCAGCTTAGACTGATGGTGCATGTATGTGTGTGATACGTGCAACTAAAAACAACTACAGCACATGTAGTTGTTTTTAGTTGCACGTATTTAAGGGTGGAAATTGTGGTTAGACCCTGTGTATAGTCTAAAACCCACCGCTGACACTTTTTTTCATGTGTCTGTCGATTTCCTCTGCGCTTGTTCGGTCAGAAATTGCACTCACATTTAATACATTAGATACGCACCATGCACACACTTCAAATGTGGAACAACAACAACAACAACAAAAGAAGGTCAAAAAATGATGCCCTAAAATGATGAATGTACTCTAAAAAATAAAGATGGTGGTGAGCTGCTCATAATGGAGGAGTGTGAGAGCAAACACAGGATGTGTGAGGATGTCTTCATCCGTACAGACAATGATGCATGAAAGTGGTCCTGTGAGACAACACACAGCTTCGGGTAAACAAAAAAAGAAGCATTTTCAACATCACTGTGCAGAGAAAGGAAATGATTGAAAATCAAAGAGCTTCCAGTTCGTTGTGTCTGCAAAAGAGAAATTTTAATCAGACATATCGAATGTTCCAGATTATTTACAGGAAGTGAGGAAGGATGCGATAGCCTCCTTAAAACCCACACAAAATCCATTAACATTAAATATTTGCCCCGTTCTCAATGTCTGCAGTAAAGGAAATGAATGTGTTTTATCGTCCTTACAGTGTGAATAAACTCAAATGAAAGCACAGACAACGTAGCATCGAACAAAACCTTCCTCCTTCACTGCGGTAAGAATAAAGCAACACCAGGCAGACCAGAAGAAAAGCCACATGTTTGTGCTGTGTTCATGTAAATGCACCGTCACTCAGGAGTCAAGAAAGCAGATGTGATCTTTCAGAGAAATGAATGATCGCATCTGCCAAGTTCACCGTACCGGTTTAATTTTAATGTGTGTTTGGTTTCTGTTTAACACTGACGTTCATTAAAAGATGACGGGTGAGGAAGAAGAAGACAGAACACGTAGATGAAGCTTCAACTCACACACAGCCGACAGATTTCCACTGCAGGAGAAAAAAAACAGTCGTTTCTTCAGCAGAATATCAGAGTTCAGATCAGATTTTAGGATGTTTGAAGGCTCATTTTATCACATTGATCTCTGCCACACTCCCAGCGCTAATGCTACACGTTTGTACGTTAAATATTGTCCTTATGCTCTTTGAAAAAGCATCACAGCATAACCAACTTTCATGCAATATCATCTTGAAGTTATCATAACTTTTCATTCAAAGGTATTAAGAAATAGCCCATTTCAAATCTCGTGTATGTATATTGTAGGAAAGAATTATTTTTTAGGAGTTTCAACTAACGACTGTGAAATACTGCTGCATCCTGAGTCCAGCTGAATCAAAAACCACCGTGCACCGTGCTCATGTACGATCGCTGAAGGAGAACATTTGATTAAACTCGACTTTATGATCAGAAACTGCAGCTTCATCGGCTCAAACCGCATTCAGACCCCCAGAAACCAGGACAGACGTCCACGTTTGTAGCTCGCATACTCAGACAGACGTTCATGTTCAACTACATGACCGCAGTTTCTGAAGTCACTGACTTACAGCCTAATGCTATTAGTGAAACTAGCAGTGAATGCTAACTGCTAACAGCTCAGTGTGTTGCACAGATGGATGATGGAGCTCCATTAAAACACATCAGTGAGCCTCACTGTTGTTCCCTCATCACCATGAACACACACATGGTAATCTGACTCACACACACGCTGTCCTGCTGCCACAAACATCACTAGAGCACCAAATGTGGATTCATCCGCCGCTGAAAATAGTCCCAACAGACGCTCTTTTTCCTCCTGTTTGTTTGTTAAACCGACAGCGAGCAGCTGAGTCGTCTTAGAAAGTGAAGCAACATGTTTGCGTTTGTTCAGGCTGCGGCTTCAAACGTTTGGTAATTAATCACAGAATAACCGTAACTGATCCCCAAAAACCAGCTGATATCTTTTGTTTGTGGTCATCTGCTTTTGGTGTTTGGTGACGATGGGATGAAATATGTGCCATAAGAAGCAAAAGAAATACAAAACAGCAGAATAATTTTATATGAGCTAATGGCCGTGGCCTCTATGAACGCACTCACGGGTTATGAACCAAAACATGAAACACGTCGCAGCTGACCTCATGGTGGCGCTGTTGTAATGTGCTAAGCATTTCCAGATGAGTGAACACTTTAGCACTTCATCTTCAAACATCCCTCCCATCGACTGTTAGCATGTTAGCATCAGAAAAGCATCAATCTGCTGAAGAAATGAAGTGTCAAAGACAAGCAGCAGACAGAAAGTAGATGGCAAGTTCTTCAATGCTCCTTCATCAGCTTCATCATTTCATCATCCTCATCAGTCCATCAGGGTCACGACCACCAGATGTCCTGCTGCTGCTCAGAGCGAGGACTCATTCTAGACTAAAGACTAAAAATGCACAGAGTTTTGGTTGGGTCACATGCAGACGATCAGTTCAGGGAGAATCGTCCTCCTCAGCCACGAAAATGGTTCAAAACAGGCGGAAAAAAGGTTGTTGTTGCAGGAGTTCAAGCAGATGAAGTCGTTCAGCATCAGTCCATTCGTTCTTATTCTGAAAGTGATTCAGTCTGTGAACGTCGTCCCCCCTCATGCGCCCACAGTCCAGACGTCTTTTCCTCAAAGTGTCTTTGTCACCAAGTGTTCAAGGAGGCAAGACTTCGACATAGTCAGACGAGGCAGGAGCATCTGGAGGACAGAGGAGAAGAGGTGAAACATACCACCAATGGAAGAGGAGCCGAGGACAGAGGACAGAAAGTGTGTGACGTACTCTCATAGTCGTGCTGGTCTTCGGGGAAAGACACCTCCATCCTCTGTGGCTCCTGCTCAGGCTGTTTTTGGGGCTGGATCAACAGGGCCGTCTTCCTTTTGACCGAGTGGCGCAGGTGCATGGCGAGGCCCTGGTTCCTCCTTTTATAGTGACGGATCAGATCGTCCAGAGTCTTAAAAAAGGTCTCCTCCACACCTCCTGCTGTCTGAGGGACAAACAGCAGCATGCAGAAAACTCAACTCAACTTTATTTATAAGGCAGCTTTCATACAAACACAGATGAGAAAAGAAAACAATAAATGATAAAAACCAGTTAATAAAATAAACAACAAGGATAAAAGTAATGTAAAAAAAAGGATAACAGCTGTAGAAATGCTCTCATGTGTGACGACCTGAATGGACTCTCGTTAACTGCATTTCCTGCTTTATTTTGTAGTAACCTGTTGCTTCCTCTCATCGGGTCTCACAGTCTAATAAATGCTGACGTCTGGTTTCAAGCTTTCTGTGTCTAAAAATAATCCCACAGATGAGCAGATAGTCGTTGTGAAGTGACATTTTGATTTTCCCTCATCGAGCCGTGGGCGACACTTCAGAATCTGGAGGCGAGAACTTTGCAGCTGCAATTAGTATTTATGCAAATACTTCATGTTTTGAGTGGAAAAAGTCGCTCCTCAAACGATCGGTGTGGCACAGAGTGCAGATGAGTGTGGAGTTTCCTGTGACGCCAGTCTGATAACTACCCAGTTTCCACTTTGGGGCTGAGATGACTGTCTGCTCTGTGGCGTCTCTGGAGGTTTTCTGCTTGTGATAAATTTATGTGACATTTAAATGACAAACACTTTGAAGCTCTTCTGAACAAAAGCAGATGAAACTTCATGCAAATCTATGCCTAGAGCCAAAAACTGATTATTTCCTGAAAATTTACACAAGTTAAGATGAGCAGATGATCAAAGACGCCGGGTTTTAAAACTCAGCTGCACTTCACACATCAAAGATCTTTCACTTCAACAAAGTATCTGATTATCAGCATCTTAATTGACTTCGCACATGAACAGTAAAAGTACTCAGAGTGCAGTAAAAGTGTTTTTCTACCTGCTGTCTGTGGATTCATTCTCCTGCTGCATTTTACTGCTGCAGATGTTTCAGCTTGAGCTCATTGAACTACTTTATATCCTGTTGGTGCTTTAACCTACATCAATGCATCAGATTCTATAAGATCAACATGTTTGCATGCGGCCGTCCTGTGACAACCTCGTATTTCCAAAAAGTGTGACGAGCTGAGAAAAACAGGCTGTTTTCAGCTTTGTGACGATGCATTTTCAGCTGATCCGAGAGGCTTTTTAAAGAGCTTATTGAGCTGAAGAAGAGGAGAATTTTCTCAAGACATGAAGGAAAAATTCATCCTTCAGTTTAGCACAAACATCTGGAGATACGTGGTTTTCACTGGACATGAAGAGGATGAAAAACTGTGATCTGAAAAGTAACTAAAGCTGTAGACCAATGTGGTGGAGTAAAAGTGGAGCATTTGCCTCTGAGATGTAGAGAAAGTTTAAAGTAGCATAAAATGGAAATTCTTGAGGAAAGTACCTTGAATATGTACTTTAGTGCAGCGCGTGAGTAAATGTACTCAGTTACATCCCAGCATGGCCTCAGTCACACTCTCTGCTGAAACCTTTGACATCCTCTGATGTGCGTGGACTCTGTCAAGCGGTTGAGCAGCAGCTCTTTCTCTGCTTTGGTTTTCTCACTTGACCTGTGATATTTCTATAAGTAGGTCTGAAGCTGAGGACATGAGGTCGTCCTCAGTACTGTCTCACAGCAATTTACATTCTGCAGTTTAAAAACAGGCTCTTTAGAGCCAACACGCGTTAAATCTGACCACTAATAAAGAACCAGGGCTGCGTATCAGTGACTTTACGACCTCTTACTTTGAGGAATTTAAACATGTTTTGAACATTTTTCTCATTTCACTGCTCAGCGAACATGTTAAATAAAACATTTTGCCTGAATGTAACTTAATTTAAGTTAGAGATGATTTAAATCAGGACAGTAAAGAACTCAACGAATCAAAGAGTGAAGAGGAAACAGGATTTAAACCTTCAGTTTGGAGGAAATAAAGCAAAATGAATCTAATCAAGTATGCATGCAGGAGGAAGGTGGATTCTGCCTGTGGGCCAGTGAATGTGTGTGTGTGTGTGTGTGTGTGTGTGTGTGTGTGTGTGTGTGTGTGTGTGTGTGTGTGTGTGTTTACCATGACAGTATAGTGTCCAGTGTGTGTCTGCAGCAGTCTGTAGGTATACACCACCCGCTGTTTACTGCAAAGATGAACAGGGAACATGTTGTTGATGCACGAACGTTTTGGTGGTGGATGATGAAACGTGCCCACGTTTGGTTTGTTGCACAATACAAAACAGAAAACACGACGCTGATGAGGCAAAACGCGTCGCACGCACACAGCCTGAGTCCTCCTGCAGAGACACCTGAAGGACAGGGTCCGTCCTTCATCACAGCGGCCCTTTAAGAGCATCTTTCTACCAAAAACAATGAAAACTCTCAGACTGTTGGTGCGCAGCGACGATGTTGTGTCTCAGCTCGCGCGTGTGAAAGGAAAATGGAAAGAGGCAGCAGCCACAGTGGAACCTCACCAGAAATGAATATTTTCATTTGTATGACTGAAGTAAAACATCACCTGCGACTAACGTTTTTCTTTTCCTTTTCTTGCGTTAATGTTTTTCTCAGTGGTTTGGTGCATTTCTCGTATCGTCCGACATTTGCAGAACAGTGAGTGCATTTCTCAAAACAGCATGGATGACCTGCAAAAGGCAGTAACTTGCTCAAAATCCTTAGTTCATCTCTCGAAGTAAATATCTGTGTCAGTGGACATGTCAGAAGGACATGTCCTGGATGAGACAGTCAAACTGCTGCATCATGTTGTCAGTGTAACAGTGTCCTCTGGAGGGACGTTCTGATGAAACTATGGCTAAAGTTTGGTGACAGTTACAGTTTTTGCTTGCTGCTCGAACACTTTTTGCAAAACTTGGCTCACTGTGTCAAAACTCTACACACAAGCAAATAAGACACAGCACTGGGAAATAAAGCATTCACATCTATAACGAACTGAAACTCTGACAGATTCAGACAAGAAGTCTAATGGAAATAGAAATATTCTTGACATGTTGTGGCAACTTGTTCAACACGTTGCATGTAAAGACTTACACCATGAACTAATGCCTAAATGTTGTGGGGGTGAGACTCTTCAACAGAGCCATTAAAATAGATTTTGATCAACATGACATCAGCGATTCATAACATAGGAAACAGCAGAGGACTGTACCGAAGCATTGGATGGATGAACCAAAGCATTTAGAACTTGTTCAGAGAAACGAGAAACTGCTTTTCAATGTGCACAAGTGACACAAAGGTGTGAAGACTGAACGAGTGGTTTTGAGAACTTTAATTCTGAGAAATGAACTAATGCCACTGAGAAAAACTGTAATATGAATACTCTGTTTCACAAAAGAAGTCTGGTTTCCTTTCACTCATCTCAGAATGAGCTCAGCATGTGATAATATCGACACTAACACCAAGAATGACTCTGAGTGGCTCTAAACCCTCTGTGTCTGCACAGTGTGAGAAGACAAGACAAGAGCTGCTGTGAATGAGCTCATGCGCTGTTAGAGCATCAGAAAGCCTCAAAGGAGCCCTTCAGATAAAGGGAAGTCTGCACATCGCAGAGCAGAGTACTCACTAAACACACAGACACATGGCTCCCTGGATGGTCTCGCTGTCCCGGATCAGGTAGGCTCCATCCTTGTTCTTCTTTCCCAGCAGATCCTCGCACTCCTTCTTGCCGATGGCGCCGTGGTAGCAGACCGGCAGAGCTGCCGCCATCCTGACGAGAGCCTGCGGCGGACGGGCATCCACCACACCGAACACCACCCTCTGCTTTCTCAGCACGCTCACGCCCGAGAACGGAGGCCCCGCGTCCCCCCGAGCTTCGACCCCGGCGCCATCCACGCACAGACGTGGTGCTGATGGTGGATTTGTTCCTGAGGTCTGCAGCAGAGCGACAGCACAGAGGCAGAAGAAAAGCAGCTGGCCCGACGGTTTCACAGGAAGTGTGTGTGTCAGTGCGAGAGAGAGAGAGAGAGAGAGAGAGAGAGTGTGAAGAAGAAAGCAAGAGCAAGAGAGAAAAAAGTACAAAAAAAAATATTATCGTCCCCAAAGGAAGGAAACTCACAGGAGGTCACAGCGGCAAGAGAAAGTTTCCACTCATGTGGCGAAGCTCATCTGTGAGAAACACCGCTCAACGAGAGAGACGGAAAAGGACAGAGAGACAGAGGGACAGAGACAGAGGGACAGACTGAGAGCCGGAAAAGGACAGAGAGACAGAGGGACAGAAGGACAGAGAGACAGACTGAGAGATGGAAAAGGACAGAGAGACAGAGGGACAGAGACAGAGGGACAGACTGAGAGACGGAAAAGGACAGAGAGACAGAGGGACAGAAGGACAGAGAGACAGAGAGACAGAGGGACAGACTGAGAGACGGAAAAGGACAGAGAGACAGAAGGACAGAGAGACAGAGGGACAGACTGAGAGACGGAAAAGGACAGAGAGACAGAGGGACAGAAGGACAGAGAGACAGACTGAGAGATGGAAAAGGACAGAGAGACAGAGGGACAGAAGGACAGAGGGACAGACTGAGAGATGGAAAAGGACAGAGAGACAGAGGGACAGAGATAGAGGGACAGACTGAGAGACGGAAAAGGACAGAGAGACAGAGGGACAGAAGGACAGAGGGACAGAGAGACAGACTGAGAGACAGAAGGTCAGAGAGACAGAGGGACAGAAGGGCAGAGGGACAGAGAGACAGAAGGTCAGAGAGACAGAAGGTCAGAGAGACAGAGGGACAGAGGGACAGACTGAGAGACAGAAGGTCAGAGAGACAGAGGGACAGACAGAGGGAAAGACTGAGAGACAGAAGGTCAAAGAGACAGAGAGACAGAAGGTCAAAGAGACAGAGAGACAGACAGAAGGACAGAGAGACAGAAGAACAGACAGAGAGACAGAAGGTCAGACAGACAGACAGACAGACAGACAGACAGACAGAGGGACAGACAGAGGGACAGACAGACAGACAGACAGACAGACAGACAGACAGACAGACAGACAGACAGACAGAAACAGAGACACAGACAGACAGACAGACAGACAGACAGAGGGACAGACAGACAGTAGAAATCAGTGACGGAGCAAAGCTCCAGTCAGCAGCAGGTGATGGAGCAGAGCTGCACTGTGATCAGACAGCGGTGGAGGAAGTAAAGGCACCAGCAGCGCAGGAACAGGGTCATGTGTTTATTAGGGGATGGTTCATGTGTTGAGGCTTGTGAAGGTGGAGCTGCTTTATACACACCTGAGTGTCTGAGTCGATCACAACACACCAGAATTCATTCATGGTGACATTTTCTTCAATTAATCTGAATCTGCAGTTTTCAAAGCATAAATTAAGAAGATTTGGTTAAAAAATGGCCGACTTCCACTAATAAATACACATAAAGGGGCTTTTTGTCATTGCTTTGTGCTTTTATTTGTGTAAAAGCACAAAACAGAGTGAAGTGTGTGTGAGTGTGTGAGTGTGTGTGAGTGTGTGTCAGGTGAGGTCAGGTGAGGCGAGGTGCATGCCGACAAAACGAAGGGAAGAAACAAAGAGGAAGTAAAGCTGCAATTTAAACAGGCAGGGTGTGACACAAATAAAAGCACGAATGAACGAAGACAAAAAGTCCGTTCATGAGTTGGTTAGTGACACACAAATCCAACGTTAACCAAACACATTTACAAATCCTGAACTCTTTACTCCGGTACATTTACTGATAGCATTGTATTTTATTTTTATTTTTCTATTCTCCTCTAATCTTTCTTTGAAATGTATGATTTTAATGTATTTTTATGCTTCTGTAAAGCACTTTGAATTGCCGAGTGTATGAATTGTGCTATACAAATAAATCTGCCTTGCCTAGATTTTACTGATGACTTATCTTATCTTATCTTATCACTGTTCAGATTATTTGTTGCTGTGTATTTAATCCATCTCAGCTTGTTCATTGAATATTTTATTGATCTTTTGTGTCACTGTCAAAACTTTTTTTTTTTATCTTTCAACACGCGGGAGGGAAGTTGGGGGGCGTGTTCATGTTGCTAGGCAACGTGACTCGGAATCCAAGGGACACGCTAACTCGGCTAACGGCTAATCCCCATAGTTTCCGTTATTGTTAATTAAAACGGCATGAATTGAATGCTAATTAATCAGTCTGTACGCGGAGGGACATGTCCGGCTTTAACAGGGTGGGGGTCGCCTGTGCGGATGAATTTGATGCTGAAAGCGACAAACTCGACAGTAAAGGTGAGCGAGGCTGGTTGTGTCTTTCTCGCTAGCAGCTTTTCAGCCACTTGAAGCTGAGCTCCGCTAACCTCTGGTTGTTTCCTCCACCTTGCTGCTCCTGCAGATGGAGGAAGGAGGAGCGGCGGTGCGCTGCAGGTGTTCGGGGCGGTGCTGACGCTGCTGTCCGTGGCCTTCATCCTCTTCACCTTCCCCCTCACAGGCTGGATGTGCGCCAAGGTGAGATGCTGGAGACGTTTACCTGTCCACAAAAACACAAACAAGTCAGCTGTTTGTGCGAGACTCAGATACTTTCCTCTGCCTTTAAACACTGAGCAATGAATCGATAAAATACCTGACAGATGAATCAATATGCTAATAATCATCAGTTGTAATCTTCATCCACAGGCTGAGTTGAAGGTGTGTGTTGTGTCATCTTGTTTTTTTTAAGACTACTCCAGCCTGCGGTACTCAGTATACACAATAAACTAGTAAAATAAGTACAAATGTAGTATATAACGCACTAAATATATCAGGGCTGCAACTAACAGTTATCTTAAAATTCTCAGTATTTAATTTACGATAGAACAGAAAAGCAGCCAATCAATTAACTGACAGCTACAACATTTACACGTTAAAAAAAGACAACTGTGTGTGTGCGTGCAGAACGCTGTGACTGTGGTTTGTGTGTTCAGGTCGTCCAGGAATATGAGAGGGCGGTTATCTTCAGGCTGGGCCGTGTGGTTAAAGGACGAGCCAAAGGACCTGGTACAGAACAATCAGTCCGCCCACGAGGTTTCCCCTCACACCTGCAGCCTGGGAGGACAGGTGTTCAATGAAATGCGGGGGGGGGTGCAGGACGAGCAGGAGCGTCTTCATGATAGCTGATCCACGTCGAAACACAATCTAAAGAAAGTTTGACAGTTTGAATTGAGAACACACGCCTCAGTGTGGACTGTTAGCAGATTATTATCTGAATGTGGAAATATTTCTCACATTAAAATCACAGGTCAAACTCGTAACGGTCAGTCTGAGGGGAGTGCAGAGACGAGTGCTGACATTATGTTTTATAGGTAATAATTCAAAGGTTCTGGACTTTATGTGGGACTTATGAGTGTCTCACCTGACTGTGTCTCTGCAGGTCTGTTCTGGTTCATCCCCTGGCTGGACGTCATCCAGAAAGTAGACCTGCGGACCGTCTCCTTTAACGTCCGTCCTCAGGAGGTGAGCAGCCACTGCGTCTCTCGTCGGTCAGCTGTGGGTGGAGCACGTTTACAGACTGCTGTCTCATCACCTGCAGGTTCTGGCTGCAGACGGGGTGCCGCTGCAGGTGGACGCTGTCGTGTTTTACCGGGTGGTGGACCCCTCCCTCTGGGTGACACGTGTTAAAAATGGCTACCAGGCCACACACACGCTGGCCCAGACGACACTGAGGGCCACGCTGGGCACACACACACTGAGCGACGTGCTGACGCAGAGGACGGACATCATGAAGAGGATGGAGGTGAGTGACAGTCTGTTCGGATCAGAGCGAGAACTTCTTTTCCAGTCAGAGGCTGACGCACATTTAAGTCCAGAGCTGATGAGTTTCATTGGAGCTCGACTTGATTTGAAACTCGAATTTATTATTAAAACACAACTCACAGAGATAAACGTTCATTTTCCTGAGAGACAAAAACCCAGAAGGCTGTTCAACATCACAGACAGGCGTCATGAAGGTGTTTCCACTATCCTGAAAATGATCTATTCCACAACAAACGTTTCTTTTCTTGAACATTTTATTGAGCCGTTTAAAGAATCTGATTGTTACGATGGATTGAAAATAAAATAAAACAGCTCAAATGCAGAAAAGAAAAGTTCCAAATCCTCCTGCTTGGTTTGCAGGATGGAAGAAAAATATTAATGTGTTGCTGTATGTCAGAAAAATAACATATAAGTACCTGATAAAGTGAATACTGTTATCATTGTTTTACCTGTTCTGTCCTGCAGGGGGCGCTGCTCACTGTGTCGAGACTGTGGGGTGTTCAGGTGGAGCGGGTGGAGCTCAAAGACCTGACCCTCCCCGTCAATCTGCAGCGCTGCATGGCTGCAGAGGCGGAGGCTGCCAGGACGGCCCGGGCTAAAGTAGGCACACACACACACACACACACACACACACACACACACACACACACACACACACACACACAGTCTGTCCGTCACATGCTTCCTGTCAGCTTCAGTTCCTCAGACTCGTGTTGTTCTCTGTTCTCACTGAGAACACTTAGTAAACACTCAGGTGTGTCTGAGCTCCTGCCGTCTGTTTCATTAATCCCAGCAAACACACACACACACACACACACACACACACACACACACACACACACACACACACACACACACACACACACACACACACACTCTGCATGTTGACGTCTGTGATTCAGGTCATGTGACGTCCAGCAGGGAGGGTCAGAGGTGAGATCTGTGAGAATGATCCTGAAATGAACATCTGGAGGATGTTCTGCTCTGCTCTGACTTCGTCTCGTCTCTCTGTGTCTTCCAGGTGATTGCAGCCGACGGCGAGGTGAAGGCGTCTCGTGCTCTGAAGGAGGCGGCGTCGGGACTGTCCCCCGTGGCGTTCCACCTCAGATACCTGCAGTCGTTGTCCTCCATCCAGAGCGATGCATCCATCGTGGTGTTCTCGCTGCCCGTGGAGCTCCTTGACGTACTCATGTCCCATCAGCCTTAAGTCTCCACAGGTCACAGGACCTGAATGTCTCTGCAGGGGGACAGAGAGACAGACAGACTGAGCCTGTAATGCAAACATCACACGTATGAAAGCAGCCCTGCGCCAGCTCGTTAAGTGTACCTTTGGCCAGACGTTTCTAGTGTTTGTTTGTGAAATTAATTGTAAATTTGTTATTTTTTGTAAATATACACTTTAAATCAGTTATTCTGTTAATAAAAATGGTTTTTATATTTATATTCTGTGTTTGAAATCTTTTTTTTTGTCAAAAGTTTTATCCCTCGGTGCTTTTTTTGTCCTGTTTCTGCACTCCATTTCCCAGAAGTCACCTGTCAGTCCCCCAGTATACAAAGCTGCTTCAGTCGGTGCAGTTTGACCTCCTGCATGCAGGCGGCGCTCTTCTCTGAAACATTTCTTAAAGGACTCCTTCCACAAAAGGACTTTGACAGAGGTGAGAGGAGAATGTGTACAGCCATGCTAACGCCGCCGCCGCGCTGTACTTTGAGCTACATGCTAACATCAGCATGCTAACATCTTAACAATGACAGTACAAAGCATGATCATTTAGTGTGTTAGCATGCTATCAGTTGCTAATTAGCACTGATTACGATGTACAGCTGAAGCTGAAGGGAGCGGCGTTAGTAAACGATTTGTAAATGGACATGAACACCTTCTGAAGTAGCGCTCGATGCAGACGTGCAGCTAGCATGTCTGAAAGTCGAGCTGTTAGCGCCCTCCGGTGGACAAACTGCACTGGAGACACTTTGAGGTCACTTCTTTCTGTTAGTCGGCGGATCTGCAGCTCTTTCAGGGCTCAGATGTTCTGACTGTGACCCAGAGGATCACAGAATAACCGATAATACGGGTCGTGGTGTCAGAGGCGGATTCATGCTGGATCATCCCATTATCATTACCTAATGCTGCAGTTTAACACAGACATGAATATGTTCAGCTTCAACAGTTTAGCTGCGATTATCTCAGCAGCTTTAGCTGAAGACGCTTATAATAGCACATCAAGCCCCTCCTGACCTTTTCCAACCCAGCACGAGCCCCTGATGGTCCCATTCACAGAGGTCAGCATCATCACGACCCCGACGGACGACGTCGCTGCACAGTGGAAGAAGAGGTTTCAGCTCTGCTGCATCAAAGTTTCTCCACCAGCCTGAAAACCAAAATATGACCCAAATATAAACATTTAAGATTTTATCTGAATTTCAGCATCTGGTTTGGCCAATCACAGCTCTTCAGTACCTTGAACTTGTACTTGAGTAAAGGTATGTGGTTGCTGACTGTTGAGGTGCTCTCGAGCAAACGTGCTGCACTTCCAGCTGCTTTAAACAGTGACGTTGTCAAAGTGAAGCAGCTGCTGTCTGTCTGTCTGTCTGTCCACCATCTCTGGTTAAATAAAGATCGTTTAAACAGGAAGAGTGACGCCTGAACACACGCTGTTGGTTTTATAATCTCTTGGAGTCGTCCACACTGGCCTCTGTTTTCACCAGGTCAGGTGACTGATGAGAGGGCGTGGCCTCACAGGTAAGCTCTTTAACTGGCCAGGACATGGCGACCTTACACTGACCTTTTACCTGGCTGCTCACCTGCAGCGTCTCAGTGTTTGTCATTGATTTTAATTCAGATCGAACACAAAACAACACGAGATTCAGATCAGGTGGGCTGATGCCAGGCTCTCTCGATGCTAAGCTACGCTAACTGACGGCTGGAGGCAGCTTCATATTTAACGGACAGATGTGGGAGATGCTTTGATCTTCCCAGCCGATGAGCGTTTCCTAAAGTTTTCTTCTGAGAGTTCAGTGGAAGAGAAACCTCGGATTCGTCTGCAAAATGAAGAATTTGATGAGAAAACACTGACTTCTCACTGAGTGCAGCGTGCCGTCGACATGCTGGTCCCTCTGTGCTCAAACTGGGCTCAAACTGGGCTCCTGCTCTGCCTGTCACCCATTGATTATGTGGTTTCACTGCACACTCTGACATTACTGTTGCTTTTGAAGGCTTTTCAGAGGATGTTAAATTACATGTGTTCATGTTGAATGGAGTGAGTACAGGGCAGGATGGGCTGGGTGCAGTGTGGTCAGAGCCTGTGCAGCTAATAATAACCAACACTGGGGTGGTTCCAGCCTCTGATGGCACGGATTACCGAACAATGGTACTTCAGCATCACTGATCAGTGATGGGGAGCAGGCGAGCTGAGGGCCACCGACCACGATTTCATTTTTCCATCGTTGGGTTTATTTCCTCACTGCCCATCTGTTTTTTTGTTGTATTGTGAAATAAAAACAAACTCAGAAACATGATAATTTGACTAAAATACAAAGAAGCAGAACAACACAGAGAGGAAGTGCAAAAAGCAAACAGGAAGCTCTTCAGGCATCTTCCAGTTACTTTAAATGATCTTAAATGACTGTGTTTTGGTCTCCACCAGCTCGTCTGTTTGCTGCTCAGCTCAGAGTGAACTGTGGCTTTCTGCAGCTTCTTCCTCTGAAAACGATGCGATGGGAGTAAAGTTGAGCTCATTTCATACTTAGTTCGAGTAAAATAAATGTTTATAGCTGCTTTAAGGTTATTTGAGTGTTTTTTTTCCATCATTAAAATCTTTAAAGTTTACTTTCCAGAACCTTCATGCAACTGAAATTTTCAAGTAAATTTCTTTCCTTTCCTCTCTCCTTTCTCCTCCTTTATCTTTATCTAATGTCTTTAACGCTCTCTCAGTCTCTCCTCCACTCCCTCCCTTTCCATCCTTCTAGATCTTTACTGTAAGTGCAGACACCTCCCCTCCTCCCTCCCTCCTTCCCTCCCTCCTCCACCCTGATCCAGAGCTCCTTCTCCCTCTGTCTGACTCTGCACCTCCATCATTCGCTCTCGGTCTCTGTGGTTGGAGGAAGGATGCTGCTCCGCAGACTCCTGCCTCTGCTGGGACTCCTCGTGCTCTGCAAAGGTAAGAAAAAACTTTCCTCATACTCAAGAAAGATTCGACCTTCAGAGCTCAAATCTGCTCCTGAACCTGTGAGAAACTACGACCAAAATAACTGCTGTACTCCAAATACCCACAAACCGACAATAGAAGAGTGTGTGTGTGCGTGTGCGTGTGTGTGTGTGTGTGTGTGTGTGTGTGTGTGCGTGCGTGCGTGCGTGTGCAGGCAGGACAGCTTAGTGAAGTGTAGGAAGCAACAGATTATTTAAAGTCACCCCATCTGCTGCACCGTGAATTTAAAGTGGAGAACGCTGCTTCTGTGTGGTGGTCTCACACACACACACATAAACACACACACAGAGGTTGCGTGTGTGTGTTTGGGGCTGGATTGGGGCCGTTTCCACCCTCTTTAGTTCGGGGGGGGTGGGTGGTGAGGGGATGAGGTGCTTTCTTTATAGCATCCTGATCCTATTTAGGGCAGTGTCGCACTCGTGTGAGCTAATTGCTGAGTGGGGATTGCCTTGATAGCCTCGATGCTAAATGCTAACCAACTGCGCTTCACAAGACGCGGAGAAACACGTACCTGCGCAGGTGGATCAGGCTTCTTTTTAACTTTGTGTGAAAAATGTGTCAACAGTTGGAGAAAGGTGCTTTTTTGCTGACAGACGAAAAGATTGATTCCATTTTTTCATTTGTGACAGCAGGCAATTAGCTTAGCTTAGCACAAAGACTGGCAGTGGGGGACAACAGCTAGCCTGCCTCAGTCCAGAGTTAAAAATCCACCTCCCAGCACCTCTAAAACTCACTGATTAACCCTTTCTATCTCTTTTGTTTCATCCACTCACAAACCAAAGTGTAAAAGTGACATTTAGTGGTTTGAGTGGGAGTTAGGCAGCGGAACTATTTCCTGATGAACAGCATCCAGAGTATCCATCCACCCAGCGCCTCTGGCTGCCTGGCAGAAGGACAGCCACCAGCCTGGCTGCTCCAGCTCGCCGGCTGAAGACACTTTAAATAGGCTAAAGAGGCTCGATGTGACTCTGACTGCAGCTTAATCCTCACATCACAGAACCAAAGAGGTCCAACAGCTCAGCGTCACTTCTCAGACACAGAAATGATCCAATGATCCCAGAGTTTCCAGTCAGACAGCAAGAAGCTTCCAGTCAGACCCTGAGAGGATGAAATGCATGTCCAGGAGATCAGGGTCAAAGGGCGATTCTGAAAGCCTGGCTGCTTTTGTTACCGTGTCAAAGGTTCAAGCAGAGGACAGAATTACAGATTTAAAGATGTTTGTGCTTTTTACCGTCCTGAACAACTTCACACTGCAGCCTTTCCTCTGATGACGAGGTGATGAAGAACTTAGAGGAACCGAGAAAGAACCACAGAACACAGCCGACCTCCAAACAACAGTGAATGTTTACTGAGCGTCTGCTTTACTGTTTTCATTCATCCACAAACAAACAAAGTCTTATCCCTCAAAGTAAACGACCTGAAACTGTTCAGACTCTCAACACCTCTAAAACGAACCATCAAGGTCATTTTGGTCACAATCTCTGACTTTACAGTATTTCAGGATTTTGAAGGTGAATTTTCTCAACAGCTGTTTGACGGATTTCCATGTGAAATGTAAAAAACATCCAAATGACTGCGGTGATCTCCAGACTTATTGTAGCGCCACCAGCAGGTCAAACATTTGTCTGCTGTTTACAAACTGACGACGTTCTCCTCAGCTGTGTGAGGTGTTTAGTGCTAATTAGCAAATGCTAGCATGCTAAGCTAAGATTGCAAATGAACAGCATGCTGATGTTAGCATGTAGCCTTTCAGAGCTGCTGTCTCATCCCATGTTGGACTTGAGCATCCATCACGTCCTGCCGTTTAAACGTCCGTCCTCAGCTCTTGATCTGACCCATAATGTCCTCTGTGTCCAGGCCAGGAGGAGGGGGGGTCGTCCGAGTCCTGCGATAACTTCACAGACCTGAACCTGTCCCACTGCTTCATGGGGACCAGCCTGTATGTCCGGCTGCTGCTCTACACCCGCTCCAACCTCGACTGCGGCCGCGAGCTCGACCACCACCGCCCGTCCTCCCAGCCGCTCTTCAACGTCTCCCGCCCCACCGCCTTCGTCATCCACGGCTACCGGCCCACCGGAGCGCCCCCCATATGGATAGACCACATAGTCCACCTGCTGGCCGAGCAGGAGGACATGAACGTCATCGTGGTGGACTGGAACAAGGGCGCCGCCAACCTCAACTACTTCACCGCCGTGACCTACACCAGGGACGCGGCCTACAACCTGACGGGCTTCATCATGACGATGCAGGTGAGAAGCGTCAGATACCTGAGAGCCCTGCGGAGCTTTTTAGCCTCTTTCAGCTCATAGTTTTGGTTTTCCAGCACGTTTGCTGTGTCGGCTCAGTCTCAACGTTTCCAGCTGCCAAAAACGACCTGCTGAGCAACAAACAGCAGACAGAGAGAAGCGTTCAGCCGCTGAAGAGACAGATGTCTCAGACAGCAACTGTCTGACGATCAGGTGACACAAAGACACTCCAGTGGGATGATGTCATTGGTCTGTCTCCTGGACACGGACATTTTAAACAACTTTAAGAAGTGAAAATATGTCAGTGTTGCTGTTTTTTCCGGTTGTTGTTGCTTCCAAGTGGGCAATTAATGCAGCTTTAAAGAAAGAGATGAAACAAACTGGTCACTGCGCCGAAGATCTGACAGAACAGTTTGTTACATTTAGTTTTAAGATGCTGGAATCAGACAGAAAATAGAGACAATGTAGCGAGAACAACATGATCCTGAAAGCTCAGAGTTTGTCACCGCTGAGCGTCCTTAATCTGCTCCTCTCCTCCAGCGGTCCACAGATTATTTCCATGCATGAACAGTCAGACGAGAGCTGAAGGACGCGTGAGAAGACAGAAAAAGACGCACCTTTAACGAAGCCTTGTATTTCTGCAGGAGGAAGGAGCCTCTCTGAGCTCGGTGCACCTGATCGGCGTCAGTCTGGGAGCTCACCTGGCCGGATTCGTAGGAGCGAGCCTGAAGGGGAAGATCGGACGCATCACAGGTGAAAATCAATCAGCAGATAAAGAACATTAAGCGTCTGAGACTCAATCACTGATCAATGAAAAGTAGAAAAGAGCTAAATTAAAGTTTTAAAAGGAGCTTCTGTTGCTCCTGTGGCTCAGGTCTGGACCCAGCGGGGCCCATGTTCACCAGCGCCACGCCAGAGGAGAGGCTGGACCCCTCAGACGCCATGTTTGTGGACGTCCTCCACACCGACATGAACTGTGAGCATCTGAGCCACAATAACTTAACATAATGAGCAGGTTCAGGGCGTTTTGGCGTCATATGAAGCTACAAAAATCTGGTATTTAAGTGACGTTTTCATCATAAGTGCCGATCCAGCGGCGTGTCCTCTCAGACCTGAGTCTGTCTGTCTGTCCTGTGCAGCCTTCGGCCTGAGAGGAGCTCATGGCCACATCGACTTCTATGCAAACGGTGGAGCTGATCAGCCGGGGTGTCCCAAAACCATCTTTGCAGGTGAACACACACACAGAAAACATGGTTTCACACACACTCATTAACACACACACACACACACACACACTCAGTGCAGGACTCTCCTCTCCCCCCACAGGTAAGTCGTATTTCGTGTGCGACCACCAGCGCTCGGTGTTCCTGTACCTGTGCGCTCTGAACCGCACCTGCAGCCTCACGGGGTACCCCTGCTCGTCCTACGGCGACTTCCTGGAGGGGCGGTGTCTGCAGTGTGAGGCCTTCAAACCGGCCCCCTGCCCGGTGCTCGGTAGGTGCTCGAACGCTCGCAGGGTCGCTGATGTGAGCGAGACCGACAGAGTCTGATCTCACCTGTGTGGCCTCACCTGCAGGTTACGACCTCAGTCAGTGGAGGGAGAGACTGCTGCAGCTCGGACAGACCAAAGTCTTCTTCAGCACCACGGCAACGCTGCCCTACAGGAGTGAGTCCAACACACACACACACACACACACACACACACACACACACACACACACACACACACACACACACACACACACACACACACAGAACTATATAAATACAGGCTCAGTACACAGAAAAAATACAGAATATTGGCCAAAATATTTCATGGATATGAAGTACTGCACAGACACTGCATGAGTGTAACAGCAAGATGTTTGTTTTCCATCGTCTGTCAGACCTGAAACAGTTAACAGTCAGCAGGTAAAGGATTAGGTCACAGGTTTTCAAGTCTGTCATGTGACCAGGTGTGCGCTGAAACAGGTTTCACTTCCTGTGAAGAACCGCAGCAGCAGAAGTTAAAACGGTCTCATCCCACTGCTGACGGCAGGTCTGTGGTTTGAGGAGTGGGCTGTAATGTCGTGTGTGTCCTGTGTGTGGCAGAGCTGAGCTACAGAGTGGACATGGTGACCTGGAACCAGTACCTCCGCTGGGGGGTCGTCTACATCCGGCTGCACAGCGGCAGAAGCTTCACAGAGGCCCGAATAGACCAGTAAGTCTGTCAGTAAAACACCAGTCTGCCCAGTTAGCCGCCGCTCAGACGTGCAGCCTGCAGAGTTCACGACACAGAGTACGACAGGCCTGAAGAGCAGCTGAAGAGAAGCTGCACACCTGAGCTCACCTGAGCTCACCGCCAACGATGAGTCAGTCTGATGTAAATCTCTAAAACACCTCACAAACATGTCGTTTTATCAGTCACACATGAGGAAACACAGCTTCTGTTGGGACTATTTTCAGCGGCGGATGAATCCACACTTGGTGCTGCAGTGAGAGTGTGTGTGTGTGTGTGTGTTCAGGTGATGATTTGCTGGTTTTGGTCTTTTCGTTTTGCGTGTTGACAATGAGAAAACGTCGTCCGTCTGTTGGTCGCGACCTTCGTCCTGCGGTCGACGCCCCGTCTGACCTCCCCTCTGCTCCTCTGCTCGCAGTAAGCTCCTCCGCTTCGAGCAGTACACCTCCACGCGGCTGCTGGCGCAGTTCGACGACGATCTGCCGCAGGTCCAGAAGATCTCCATGCGCATCAGCACCGGCAACGTGATCGGCCCTCGCTACAAGATCAGACTGCTGCGAGTACGCCTCACGCCGCTGGAGCGTCCCGAGAGGTCGGTCCGAGCCCAGAAACGGTTGTTCATGGAGCTGCTTCATCTGCTTGTTTTGAAATCCTCCATGTTTCTGTCGACTTCCAGCGTTTTTCAGTCTGTTTCCTGAAATAAAACCTCCTGAGGTCAGAGTGACACCTGACCTTTGACCTCTAGGTTCTTATTTCACACACACGTTGGGGTCCCAGCGAGCAGACCGGCCGTACAGAAACTGAACCTGTCTACAGACTGCTCTGAACCCGACTGGTTTTCTGCCATCGGCTAACTGCTCTGTCTTCCTCCGCAGACCTACGATGTGCCGCTTTGACATCATCATGGAGGAGAACATGGAGGTGGCGTTTCGACCTTTGCCCTGCAACTCTCGCCTCTGACTTCCTGCTCGCACACACTTCTTCTTCTACGTAAACACGTGTAACTCACCTGAACCCAGGCGGCCTCTGGCGGTCCTCCAGGGCCCCGCAGCAGCGCGGCCTCCTCATTGGATGATGAGGGCGGCCTGATTGGTTACTGGAAAGTCAACTCGTGGTCACGTCTCTGCTGCTGATGGAAGTGACTCGTGTTAAGCTAAATTTTAACGAGCTCGTGAAAGAAGCTGCTGCGACCGGCGTCTCGTTTCCCTCCAGAAACCACCTGACCAATAACCACAGTGACATCATCAGCCAGCGACACGCCAGAGGACCACATTCAGTGTTTCTGCCCTTAAATACGACGTCATCGCCGTCCAATCAAAAGCACAGACCTAAAAATGAGGTGAAGTTTTCAGGTAATCAGACAGATCAGGTTTGAGATGAAGGTCTTTTGTTCACCTTTTCTTCTTCTGATGAAGAAACGCGTTCGGTCTGAGCTCCTGAAGCCTCTCTGGCTTCACAGCATTTCAATCTATTTGAAACCTTTCAGACAGAAAACGATCTTGTTTTCAGGTGAACTGGACTTGACTAGAAATCCTGTTTGTGTTTACCTGAACTTTTGTCAAAATAAGCTCTCCTCTTTGATTTTTTGAAGCTGGTGAACTTTGGTGAATTTTTGGGGAAATCTTTAAATTTCCTTCTCCTGGTTTCAGTGCAGTTACAAAGACGAGTGAAAAGCAGCTTCTCTTCTCTCTGTGTGCCTTCTGCCGGCAGTTCACAGCCTCCTTCACCACAGTGAAGCGTAAATACCTGAAAATATACTGCAGGTACTTTAAGTTTGAAGTAGTGGCTTCACCCGGCGGGGAGGCTGTGACTCTACTTCAACAGCGACGCTGAACGACCAATGATAAGCTGCTTCTGTTTCAATGTGTGACGCTGGAAATGCTTTTATTTTGAAAGGGTAGCTAGCTGAGGAATATTGTTTGTAGCTTGTGAATTTGGGGACAAGAGCTCAAGAACACTTTCTACTTTAATCAACCTTTCGGATGTTGTTTCAGTGTTTTTAGGGCGTGTCAGCGAACGCATCATGCGAGTAAGCAGCCAATACAAATCATCAACACTGTGTCAGTGCTGAAAAGCTAAACTGTCTTTTTTATCATGTATTTTCACCTGTGGTTTGAAATAAATCCTGATTTCAAAATAAAACACAGCAGACATCTGACAGTGAAGGTAGCACAGGTGAAAATGATC
Source organism: Chaetodon trifascialis (assembly GCF_039877785.1). Lineage (NCBI taxonomy): Eukaryota > Metazoa > Chordata > Actinopteri > Chaetodontiformes > Chaetodontidae > Chaetodon > Chaetodon trifascialis. The sequence continues at coordinate 22,447,206 of NC_092073.1, forward strand.
ACGTTTAAGGCTCCTGCTCACCACTTACTCCGATCTGTGATCTGAAAGCCAAACACGACGCTCAGACAAAATGAAAAAGACAAAGGTTTTATTTGTTCAGCAGCGCCGTCGTGACTGACAGGAGGGCTGGTGCAACACAAGACTTCATTTACAGAACTGATAAAAGTGAGACAGAAGAAAGACATTCGTGTTCTTAAAGCGTCACTGATAAACGAGGAAGAGGAGGAGATGATGACGTGTACAGCCACAGAAATGCAGTGAAGCTGCTTCACGTCAGCCTGAACGTCACGGCTGAACAACAGTCGACGTCAGATTCAATTAAAAATACTGTTAATATGTGAAGATAAAGACATGGATAACAGAAAGACACACGGAACGATGGACGAAGAGTCGGTCCAACACACATCAGCAGAGACGTCCGCGCAGCTTCATTGGCTGGTTTTTACGTGTAGCGTTAAAAGTCAACAAATCAGCATCCAGCATCCACTCGGGATGATGGCGCTCCGCTGTCCAATCACCAGTTCTGACCTACGAATGGTGAAGACAGAGACAAAGCGCTGGGGTCAGAGACATGTGGGTCAGAGCAGAAACAATAAAAGAGGCTTTGAGAGGTGTGGATGGAGGAAGAGGAGGAGAGAGAACGGGATTGGACCAGCTCAGGTATGATTAGAGCTGATCAGGGAGGGCGGGGAACCTCCTTAAAACAGCAACGTGTCAGCGGGTCAGCAGGAATATTCCGCTCCCCGACCGACCTCTAAGACTCAACGCCACGCTGCCAGGAGAGAGCAGGAGGCCAGTTACACAACAGAGTCAGCGCAGAGGAAACTGGACTAAATGTGTCGCCCTGAGCCTCAGATAGCAGCCGCCTGCAGGGCGGGACCGAGCACCGCCATGAGAGCGGCGGCAGAGATCCAGAGTGAGATCCAGTGACGTTGCGGTCGGGCAGCTGAAAAATGAGCTGAAACGCTCTGTGACGCTGAGGGGGGGTGCAGGCTCCTCGCAGCACAGACTCCTCTCACATGGTCGCCTTGTTATCACATTATGACTCAAAGCGTGGTCCTACAGTCCTGATCAGAGCTGCCTTCAGTGCTCCTGACTGAGGCACTGGGCTCTTCTCCACAGGTGTTCAGTTACCTGCAGGGTTGTTGCGGTTGTTCTGGCGCCTCGCCGGTCCGAGCCGGTTCCCAAAGCGACCGACCCTGCGTTGGGAGTTCTGTCTGTATGAGGCTCCTCTCCTCGGCCCCTGACGAAGGACAGAAAGGTTAAAGACTCACTTTGCCCTCCTTGTGACTGAGGTCGAAGGTCAAACTCCTCTCTCACACTCACCATGTTGCCCTCTCGTCTCCCGCTCTGCTCCTCTGGCCAGTTGGACAGTCCCTGGTCGTCCATCAGAGCCATGTTGTCCCTGTAGTCCAGCCCAGACTCACTGACAAAAACACGACCACGATCAGAGGAAAACTCCAGAAGCTGGGCGTTTACAGAATAACTGACGCTGTTGTTGTTGTTTATTGTAGCTCTAATGGGAGACGTGATCAATAATTCATTTGGTTTAATGTCTGATGAGGACAGTTTGACCTCACTGACGTTTGAATCTCACAAACGTGCAGCTGAAAACTGCTGACAGCAGCATTTTGGTGCTTTTAGCCTTCAGCACTCAGCAGCTGCTGCGAGAGCAAAACTTGATGGATTCCATGAAAACAAAAACAACGGCTTACGAGACACTGCTTACAAGGACCTGCTCAATGAAGTTTCAAAGAAAACACATTAGGAATTATCTTGATGATAAAACGCAGGCTTAGGTCGTCATCTTGATCAAACAGCATAAATAAACTATAATAGATATATAATTGGACTATATATATATATATATATATATATATATATATATATATATATATATATATATATAAAATATACAGTTAACTTTCTGCTTAGTTCAAGCTTCTTTACTTGAACTTTGACCCTAACTGTTCACACGAGCTGTGCTTAAAAGCCTGAATAGTTTGGTGCACTTTAAAAGTGGTGCTGTTGCTGGCTTAAAGCAAAACGCTCCTGTTGAAGTCACTTGACCTCACAGCACCTGGAGTTTATTAGAGGGAAGGAAATGAAGCGGGGAAAGCAGCTTGCTCTCACCTGGCTGCACCCAGCGGGTGCTGTGGCATACTGTTGCCTGATATTGTGACTTGAACCCCCTCCAGCCTCTCCTGCCGCCTCCTCTCCAGGTCATGCCTGAGGTCACCCGGGCCTCGCACCGGCTGTGTAAACACATCGCCAATGTGATCAATAAGTAAACAAAATAACCTATTGATAGACGTTTTCACAACAACTGCTGCCTGCAGTCTGCACAGTGACGTCGCTCACTCACCTGCAGGGGTCCCAGTCTGGGGAACAGGGGCTCGTCATCGTCGTCGAGCAGCGAGTTCATGTTCAAGCTGAAGCCTCTGCAGAAGCCAGAAAAACAACAGGAGGTTTGTTTTCAGAGGACACTGATAATCTGATAATCAGCACCTTCATCAATACAACAGCTTTTAATGACAACACGTCGATAAGCCTGACTGAAAGAGGCCCGACAGCAGAAGCCCAGCGAGCTTCAGTCCTGAACAAGCAGAGGATTCACCTGAGGTCTGCTCAGACGCACCTTTACACACACACACACACACACACACACACACACACACACACACACACACACACACACACACACACACACACACACACACACACACACACACACCTGCACAATGCTAACCTGTTAGCAACCTGTTCATTTTTTCTTTAGTTCAAGTTCAAGAAAACTTCAACATCACAGCTTCAGCTCTGCCTGGACAGCGTGATGATGACAGGATGTGTTTTCAGAGTGTGTGTTAGAAAGCAGGTGATTCCTTAGAAGAATAAAACTATCATCAATCAATCGATGTGTGACGAACCGCTTTGAACTGAACCTCTGGTCCAGCGTCAGCTCCTCTGCCTCATCTTCAGCGTAGCTGCTCTTCTGGGAAGCTGAGAAACGCTCATTCAGGGTGACCCCCGGATCTCTGAAGTACTGCTCTGTGAACGCAGACAGGAAACACTTCAAGACTTAAACATGTCAAGAGTTTGTGGTTAATCACAGTCCGAACATGACAGTGTCACGTTCCCTGGTTACATGTGCTCAATACATCAAAGACCTTGATTCTGTCCGGCAGTGAAACTGTTCAGAAATACTTCACCATCATGTGACCTTCACTAAGACACGTTAGCATCACATGCTAACTGTGCCCATCAGATAATATACTGATTAGACATGAAAATGTCATGATTGAGTATGATTTTCACTCATTTTAAGATTTCACACCTTCCTCCTGAGCCCCAGAGCGAGCACTGCACCATTTAAAGCTACAAACTGGGACCAGTCAATTGTTTTTTAGATGTACACTTTGGCACAAACAGTGAATAAGAAGATTTTTTGGAGCAGTACCATTCTCACGAGCAGTTCTGAATCCAAACTTTGATTAAATTGTAGTTTGTTTGCTTAATTTCAGTTGTAGCAATCTGTGCGTTAATATATGCTAACATGCATCAGCGTCCCTCAAACTCTTCAGAATCATGTCCACTGTGTGTCTTCTGCTGAACTTTACCCTCATACCAAATCACTGCTTCTTTCTTGTCCTGTACAATTAAGAATCAAAAGTCTGGATTCAGTATAAAACCACAGACGCAGACGTCTGTACGCTGTGCTGACCTTTGACTTGGTGCACCAGTGTGATGATTTCCTGGGCGAAAGTCCCAGTGTGCACGGCGGTCTCCTGGTACGTCCCCGAGTGCTCCATCATGGGCAGGAAGTCGAGACGCTGGCGACCCACATTGACCAGGTCTAAAGAGAGCTGTCTGTCAGAGGAGTAGCACAGCGAGCTGCAGAGGGAGAGGAGGAGGAGGAAGAATGAAACGCATGAAGAACAGACGATAAGAGACAGAACAAGCTTCGTTCAGCAGCAGGAGCGCTGACAGTGACATGTGAGCATATTTCTACACCGCTGAGTCAAAAAGGACGTATAAAATCAACATACATAAATTACCTTACCATGAACTTACCTTTGACTTCCACATCTGACAGTGTTTACAATAACTACACCTGATGTCGGGTAAAAGGTGCATGTTCACCCTTTAGAGCGCACACATTCATACAAACTCATGATCTGTTTATGGATATTTATAAAAGGTTAAAAGTGAGAGTCGGAGGAGATGAAGAGACTCCTCTTTTTAACGGACAGGTGAGTTCAATGTTGGGTGAAAGTTCACACTTCTTTTCTGCTTTGATGCATCAAGTCTTGGGTTTGGTTCTCAGTTCCTCGGATGCTGGGGTCACAGTGTTCAGCAGACTTCAGCCACGTCAAACGACCTGTTCATGGGTCACCTGTTGATCAGTGATGGCTCAGTTTCTCCAGGATTTGACTGAACCGCCTTTAGTTTTCAGAGCTTTGCTCCTTTACTGAGCAGAATACAGGAAGTTATTGTTGGTGAGGCGACTTCTTTAACAGCACCGACAGCGCTTAAATGTCTCACCGTGAATAATTGTATTTTTGACTTTCATTTCTCGTCATTTTGATGTTTCAATGTTCAAGTCGCCGGCTTGAATTTGTCTTCTTCACAGGCTGACGACATTTACATTCATGCCTTCAGTTTCTGTGTAAACACCAATGATGACGCTTCGACTTGCTCAGCATTGATGACATTAACGTTCATGGCTGCTTCTCACAGCGCTAACGATGCTGCATCCCTTCATCAGCTGTTCCAGGCCTCACTTTCTGAGTGTAGCAGCAGTAGATTCAGTCAGTGAAGTGTGGCTTTACCAGCTGATTTGAGAAATAACTGAGACTTCACGCTCCGTCCTTCAGTAAAATCAGCCAGGGGTGATTTTTTCCATCCTTCAGTCCTTGTAATAAGACTCCCACTGGTTCGAGTCAGTCTGAGCTTGAATGCCTCTCAGCTGTCGCAGAGCGGACATGCTTCGACTCCTCTTCCCAAAATAAGCTTGTGACTAAATAAACGCCGCCATTCCACACAAACACATCACAGGTTTGATCACTTAAGGCAGAGGTTGTCCTGCTCATCCACACAAGGTGGGAACTTTAAACCGCGGTTTGCATCCACGTCTTTCCACTGATCAACGTCTGCAGGTTCTTCTATCCAAAATCATGTTCAGCATGTGGACCAACGACTCCTCTCATCTTCTTGTCAAATATCTTCATTCATGCTGTTGAAATAATGCAAATGTCTTCCCACTCGGCACAGATTCCTTCAATTCCTCTCCGGTGTTCTGAAGAAAATACAAGCGACTGCTTTGCGACGACGTGGGCGATGTTGCTGAATCGCAAAAAGATTTGTTCACCTTTGTTTTCACAGAGCGCTGCTTGACTTCATTCTTGAAAGGTCGGCTGTTAACAGACATTTCCTCCTTCAGTTTCAGTGCTGTTGGGTTTATCTTTCACGATCCAGCTGCAAAATTAGTAACTGAAATTTCTCCAAATGACTCACAGAAATCAGAAACGTCACTTGTGGGAAATCAGCTCAGCCAGAAGCACCTGCGTAGCACCAATCAGGAGGCAGTTAAATCCAAAATGAGCATCACAGAAATCATCCCACACGGAGAGCTTTGTAGAACGGGGTCATCTGAGACCAAACGTCCTTCTGCTGGCAGTCAAATGAGGACAATTTTCCATTTTCAGTCAAAGTGGATCCAAAGAAAAGCCTTCTCTGGAGGTCTGTGACATACCAAGACGCCGACGACACACTGCTCTTCAAACACATTTCTCCATCAGCTTCTGTCTGCAGGGGGTTGGTCCACCTCTGCAGCCCTCGTCTCTTCATTCACCAGCTTGAGTTCAAAGTCTTGCTTCTTCTATGATCCTTGTGAACCAGTCAGGCCCGTTGGACGGCCAGTGGTGAACGTGAGGTTTCGTCTGCTCGCCTTGGAGCGTCAATCTGCCTTTGATTGAATCCTTCCATCATCTTCTGCATCTGCCCTTTTCCTGCTGATTAAAGGATGGATGAAACGTACTCGTTATGATGCTTTTCTGCCAGTCATCATCCAGGCTGTCCAGTGTTAGCCTTCATGACCTTTAAAATGTCCCAATGGTCCTCAATAATTGTGTCATGTTTCAAGAGTAATCTGAGGAGTCAAACCGTGGCCTCAAGCAGTCGTCTGCTTTGGAGGCTATCCTCTTTCTTGCTTTAGGACTGAATGTCAGGTCCTTCATCAGGTCATTCAAGTTGAGACTTGACGACTCAGTCTAAGTATTGATGATCCTTTCACAGTTTCCAGCTTGAGTTTCTCCTCTTCTTTGTGCAGAATGAGATTCAACTGAAATGCTCATTTTTCTAAATAGCGGACGCCAGCTTGTTTGAATCACAGCCGCTCACCCAAAGACGCTCTCCACATTCTTCCATCAAGCATATTTTTAATTGGGGTTTGATTTCTTCAGGTGTGAGCTTCTCCTGAGCTTCTACAGTCAAAGCAGTGAAACACAAGGAGCACGTTTCTCTTCCTGGCATCAAGCTTTCAGGTAAGGACGAGTTCATCTTCAGAGGGAAAGGTATTGTGAGAAACTTCTGTGAGGATACAATCTGACTGATGCTTGTACCACCAGCAGATCCTTCCAGCATCCACGAAGGGACACATGTTAGCAGAGGTACAAACTCTGGCAGCGCCTTCCAAACAGCAACCAAATCCAGCTAAATGAAAACGTACGTTGCGCTGTGATTCATCTGTTCAACCAGCCTCCACATGACGGCGTCTTTCCTCTCCATGAGCGTAGAAAGAGAAGTGTGAACTTTCACCTTTCACCCTTGATAAACTGATTAAGAAATACTCTTCCTACCTTTTTTGGTTTACGGGTCGGCTCATATCCACTTTGATGGTTAGCGTTTCCTCCGCAACGGCGGTCACGTTATCGTTTTTCGGATCGTTCCATCCGCACATCCTCTGACGGGGCATTTTAGGGTCCAAGTCAAGGTGTCGGGCCAAATTTCCAGGCCTGTCGTGTTTCCACTGTTGAGGCCGGGTGTCTTCTGCCCAGTCAGCCTTCCCTTCGATGGGATCTTCATAACCCTCTTCACTGAAGGGTTGGTACCCCAGTCCTTGCTCTTCATGAGGAAGACCTTGATATCCATGGGAGGATTGCTGCAAGCGAGGTTGCTTCCGATGCGGTCCAGTCCTTCCACCCTGACCGTGACTGGCCCGCCCTCTCTCTGGGCGGGGGCCGCCCCTCCCCCGATGGCTCACAGGGCCATCTCGATTACTGTATCTCACAGGGTTTGGTCTATCTTGTGGTGTCGGACTCTTCCTGATTTCACGATAGCTGGAGTCTCTCCAGTTATCTTGAAAATGGCGTCCTCTCGATGCTTTCCAATCATCCGACCTGCCGTCTGACGTCCTGAAGCGTTCCTGAGAGGAGCTCTTTGGACGGGGACTCCTCTGTCGATCAAAGTCAGGATCTCTGCGACGGTCAAACTGATCCCACCGCGACAGTTCTCTGCTGTCTGTGAAGCCATGATCATGCTCAATGATGACTGGTCCCGAGTGCCGAATGTCTCCATGGGGGACGGTCCCCTCCGTGTCTCCTCCAAACCTATCTCTGGGTGTGTCCATTGAGTAACGCTGTTCCCCAAAATCCTCCTCATTCCTGTACCTGTGACAGCATAAGAGGAGGCGACATGGTTCAACAGTTATTCATGAAACTGTCACATCTTCACACGTGGTTAGAAATTTACACTTGAAATTAGCTTTGGACTCATCTCACTGTCTACATCAAATATCTGATTTACTCATGTTCAAAACTACTTTTGCCGTGAAAACTTACATTTGATTGAACATTTTGTTCATGAACAGAAACGTTATGACTGAGCTGAACACGGTGAGAATTTTTTAAGCATCAGACGAAGCTGCATAGCAATAATATTTTAAGCCGCGTCATATGTTTAACTGGTATTTTACATTATGGAAAACAAAGCATGACGACAGTGAAGAACTTGGCTCTATGGAAAATAAGAAAGATGAGAATCCTCTGCTCTCCCCGTTTCCTTTTCCCTGCGATAGTGCTGCAAAGCCTTTCAGTTTAAATTTACCCAGAGTAACTGCTGTCCTCCATTTCTCTTCTTTGCCTTTTAGCAGGGAGGTTCCTCTCTTGGTATGAATCCTCTCTTCGTCGGTCTCTGTTAGGACCCTGTGTGTTCCTCCTTCCTCTTTCCCTACCTGCTCCCTCTCTCTGGTCATCCGATCTCGCACCGGGACTACGCTCTCTGAACCTCCCACGACCTCTGCCCTGCTCCTCTCTCCTCCAGCCCATTCCAGGCTCGCTCTGTTGGTGGTCTGAATGAGACCTTGGTGTCGGGGGCAGTTTTTCCCTCGTCAACTTCAGAGGCGAGTGGGGCGACCGCCGCCTGTTTTCAAAACTCTGGAGGTGTTCTCTAAACCCTCCTCTGCGTCTGTCTCCCTCTCCTCCTCCATCACGCCGTGGGGAAAGGCTCCGCTCATCATAGCCCATCACATCATGATGAGGTGATAGCCTCCTGCGGTCAAACTGCTCCTGGTTTGGATGGTGCTTATGCCGAAAGTGGCGGTCATCTGAGAAAGGAGGGGATCTTCTGTGGCCTTCTGAGTGCACATCTTCCCTGAAGTAATCCAGGTGTTCTTCAGGATGTTCTCTGGGGCTGTGGCTCCTGTCCAAATGATCTCCATCCAGTTCTGCAAGGACTTTGTAAGGATCAAAGTCAGTTTCCTCCCATGGCAACCTCCTGAAAAAGTAAATATTGGGAGAGTGGGGACAGGAATCAGTAAACAGCATTCACACACATTTTAATTTAAGATAACAACAAAGATCAAAGCGGGTGACAGCAGTTTGCTCTGATTTATGGGACACAAACATGAATATGAACATGAAATAATGACAGCGCACTAACCTGTAATGCGGTGATCTGGACCGTGGTTTTGACATTTTGTCAACCTTTAAAGAAAGGAGAGGTTAGACTGCAGGCAAGACACAGTATCCAACAGCACAGACAGTCACTACTGAACTACTTCATTTAATCACGTTAACGAGAGTCTCGCAGGAATCAGCTCTAGTGGTGTCAAGTTTTAAAAGTTAAACTCAAACTCTAAAATTGATGTTTTGTTTCTAAAAGAAAGCACATCTGTTTTTATAGGTGAATCTGAACAATCCTAAAGGCTTGAAGTTGAACAGCTGAGAAAGAGAACATATTGATGATGTCATCAGTGGGCGAATTCTGGATTCAATGATAAAGACACTTTTTTATTGTCTGCAGAATCATACCATGACCATATGATCTTAGCTTACTGTTCTGTAAGTTGGGTTTTCATCTCACAGTCTTCAAAGAGTTTGGTCTCAATGGAAATCAGTTCCCTGGTTTGTATACACCACTTCAGCCATATTTCCATACAGGTCTGCCATATATAAGTTTGGATTTATTGCAGAGCTGTTGGACTACACTGGATGTAAATCAGCAGGTGGAGTCAGCAAGCTGAAACAGAGAGCATGACTCTGATTTACATCGACCTGACCGCGAGCTCTGATGTAGTTTCCCCCTGAGAGAACTGACAAATATGTTCTCCTTTCAAATGACACAGAAATATAACCTAACACACTGGATGCTACCTGCTGTGAAGTACGCCACAGCTTTCCTGACGCGTTTACGGAGCAGACAAGCTAACTTTAGCTAGCTCTAACATTATTGTGTTAATGGGGGAAGCTTTTCCGGAATATCGGAACACTAGCCGATAGTGGGTATCATAATATATTAATGACACAATGATGTCCAAAGTTGTGTAGCTGTAGCTGTGTAACGCTAAAGCTACCGAGCGGCTAATGTTAAGCAAAGGTCTTACCTTCGTCAACAACACGCGCCAGGCTACCGCTAGCCAGGCTAACGTTAGCTAAAGCGAGGATAAGCGCAGCAAAATACCGAAATATAACAGTTTGTAATTTTAGAATGAAGCCCTATTTAAGACCAGATATAGGCAAAAGCAAGCTAAATGCACTCTATTTCCCACTACAGTCTGCACGAAAACGGCTATGTTGACATGGACTAGTTACGCGTGACCCGCATCCACAAACAACACAAGGGCGGAACTTCCGTCACGGACTTTTCAGAATAAAACTATTAGTTGTATGAATCCACAGTTCAACAAAACCCCCCAAAGACATCAAGCCAGCACATGAATAATAAAATTAAATGTAAATTAATTCAATTTTTTTTTCTGCTGTACGTGTTCACCCTCAATAATGATTTGCAGCACCCAAATTATTCTGAAAAGTTGCTGTCAAAGCTGACATCTATCACTAATTTTAAGGTGGTCAAATATAGGATACAGGGTCCCCATTAACCTCCAGTTCTCCCACTGTCTGTGCAATGTCTACTTGTCTGCTGGAACAGTATCTGGCCCCATACAGGGAGTTAATACTTAAAGGTTTATGCTTGCTTTGCAATTTTCAGCAGAACTTAATTTTCTTTTAAGGCACAGCAGACAGTGCCGGGGCAGTGTGATACACCGTCGTTTGTGGTGGTTTCTAGTTTCTGTGCGTTATAGTTATTTGCCAACATGAAGCATAAAACATTGAATTAGACGTGTTCAGATGACAGATTCCATGTGTATGTAACACTATTTCCACTGAGACAAGAAAAAAGATAAAAAGTCATAGTTTTGAGGTAGTTTACATCCAGTAAAATCATTAATTATTATCCTCAGATGGGTTCTGAATTGGTGCCAACTTTGGGTCAATTCAGCCATAAGCAGTAATAAACCATGTCCAGAATATTTACTTATGATGAACTAACAGGTAACAAATTGTTTTATTTTGAAAGCTGACAGGCTAAGCAGGAAGTTGTGATCTGTAATACCTCTACATAAATAAATGATAGAATTAGAGCAGGAATCAAATAAAAACGAATTATTCACTCCAGCTTTTCCAGATCAGTTTTAATGTCAGTGCAGCATAAAGTCAACACACAGTGAGATAGAATGATCAATAAAAGTGGCTGCATTAAGCCCTACGCTAGATTTCATATGTCACATTATAAACGTCAAAGACTGAACATCTTACACAGCTTTGAATCCAACATTTCCCTTCACTCCCCGACCAAAACTGCCTGTTTGCCATTATCATACATTTCTTTACTTATCCAGCTCACTGACGCACATGGCATGATGACGTTTATTGTTCTTTTTCAGCAGTTATCCATGCACCACATCTACAATGATATATTCCACCAAGCTGCAGTGTCACAGAGTTTAGTAATATTCGGATAAACATTATGTCCTTTATTTTTACTTCATATACAAGGGGACCCAGGAGACCCTCTTACAATGAGTTTCAGCAGAATCTGGAGGAATAATGAGCAAACATAAAGAGAGGGAAGCCATCGGGAGAGTGGAAACGTACAAACAATGTGCTGAAGTTGCAGTAGTGACAGGTTAACACCTTTCCCCTCAGCGTGGCACCGTGGAGGAGCAGTAGAGCCACTTTTGTCAAGAACGCCACCACCAAGTTAATCTTTCCCCACAGTTCCTGTCCCCCAAACAGTCCCTGTGACTGAGATCATGAGGCTCCTCAACAACAGTCCTACCAGCGTACTTGTCACTCTCAAGTAAACAAGTGTTGTCATTGGTGTCCTCAGTAACATTTCTGCTCATTTCCACAAAAACATAAGTGAACACATCAATAAATAGAACGTAGAACTTGACCAAAGACCACGATGTGAGGAGATACGGTCAAATATAAAAATATAACTGAACATTTGAACAGATAACAAACAGAATGTGTTTTCCTTAAATGCTTAAAAACTTGAATGGAGTTTGGTTGGCGTCTGAAATAGTTTAGTATTCTTACCAGAATGACACAGCATACAAGGAGAAAGACAATTTATAAGACATGAAACTGAACGACTGAACAAACAGGATATGATTTCTCCTAAGAATTCATTCAACTGAACAGAGTCTGGTTCATGACTGGTCAATCTGGGATCTGCTGTGGGAGTTTAGACTTATTACCTCAGTATTTCTACGGTTGTGGCTACGGCCCTGCTCATCCACACCATGAACCCGGGGCTTTTGGGGCCCTTGAGATCCTGTGGCCCTGGAGCTCGTGCATGCTTTGCCCTGCTGGTAATCCAACCTTTCTTTGACATATTTGCCATTTTTCCATCACTTCCTTCTGATCTGCCTCATCAGGAGCATCTGAAAATCAAACACAGACTGCTGAGGGAACATCTGAGGTTCTCGTTTCTTTACTTCCAGGATCTTTTAATGGAAAAGTGCCTTTAAGACAGCAGAAGTGCACATGCTGGATGAAACACAGCCTGGCGGCGAAGCACGGAGGATGGCTTGTTTCAGGGGAAGGTGTCGACTGCACAGAGGTTTAAGGCCTCAGAGGTGATGAGCTGCGAGGTGGTGAGCGCTGTTTCATACCAGAGTCTGTTCTGAATGGGTGAGGTATATTTTAGTTGGGGGAACGAGCTGAGGGGGAGACACAAGCGTCTTCAGAGCAGTGAAACACACGACTACTGTAAGTGCACATTCTAAACTGCAGCTAGCATGGTTACAGTCAGTGCCAGACAAATACACAACACACCGTGTCAACGTTTTCCTGACATGCAGATTTTCGCCCTCCCAGCTTTTCTTCATATTCTCACTGTGGGTTGTTTTACGAATCGACGTCCATCGACGAGCAGCGGAAAAACCAAAGCTAAAGGCTGAGTGCTATGGGTCAGCAGCGAGGTTATAATATCGGCTGGTTTTCGCCAGCGTCAGGAAATCTACAGCGGACTGGCTTTTCTAGAAGCGGGAATCGCTGTCAGCAGCAGAGCAGGTCAGAGGTGAGATAAACACACAGGAACCATCAGAACGACTGACAGGAAGAGAGGCTCTCTCTCACGGCTACGACCATCAACAGCTCAACTAGCTAGTCCTCACTGAAGATGCTACACAGTACTCACACAGCAGAGCCTCCAGATAAACTGCTACAGAGCCGCTCCCTGCGCCTACGCTGACGGGCTCCTCCACCCAGCCGGATCTATTTACAGAGTTTTACAAAAGCAGGGACGAGAGATTAAAGCGGATGATACTCGAGTGATATTTTGTGGCAGTGCAGCTGGGCAATGCGGACGTGGAGGAGACGATCTCGTGTCAGAGGAGCGAAAAGCTCACGAAGTCAGACGTCTGGGAAGTTCAGGACATGTCTTAAATGCTAAAAATATGTAATCTGGGAGTGAGAAGTTGGGTTGATGTGTGCAGATTTGGGCTTGTTCGGTGCTGACTGAAGCACATTTCATAACATGAGCAGTTCGTTTTCATAAAGCTTTGGATGAATAAATCTCACCACGGCCTCAAGTCTACACTCAATTTACTTCCCTAAACTTAACTTCTCATTTGACAAACATGCAGCAGTGTTTGCCGCCCACGTCCTTCTCTGTCACATAACCATGACTTTATCAAACTGTGCTGTGTTTGTGAGAGTCAGGATTGCCCGTTTGCACTGCCTCAAAATGCGTCCAGAAGCTTTACTGTTATGACTTAGCGAGGTTTGGTGATACAGATGTGAAGTGAGTCGTTCAGCTCTTGTTCCTTGTGGAAATGATGATGATGATGATTGTTGTTGTTGAAGACGGAGGTGATGGTCTCTGGGCTGATTCTCCTGGCTCCTGTTTCCACTGAACCTGCCAGCTCCTGAAAAGGTCCTGAAAGAGGAAGAAGACAAAATGAGAAACTGTTGAAGGCTGAGAACAATCAGTGAGGTCAGGTCACAAAAATCCTCCAGGTGTATTTATTGACACCTTCAATGTGTGTTTTACATCTGGAACACCTCAGTGACTGACGAGCAACTAGCTTCCTCTTGTCACTGTCCTTTCAGACTGTTGCATCTCCTTTTTCTACAGTATTTTAACTGCATGCACAACATTCTTCCTTCCTTTCTTACAAAAGTGTAAAAACCACAAGCTGTGGTTTCACAGGGGTTTTATGCTGGACTGGAAATAGCTTAGCTTAGCATAAGATGCTTCCACCTCCTGCCTCCAGTTAATAACTAACTTGGCAAAATTCCTCCAGAGGGTCTGACAGCAGCACCATCACAGGACCCTGAACACGATGAGGGACCTGGTGTCTCTACCTGGCTACTGGATGTCCAGTTTGCTGGGACCGACGCTGTGGATGAGCTGGGCGGACTCAGAGGAGGCGCTGTAGGCTTGAATCAGCAGGTTCTTGTTGAGGTCTCCGACGCCGCTGCCGGCCTGCAGCTTGGGGTACGGGGGCGTTTCTGCGCCCTGACGCTGTCCCCGTCCGTGGGCGTCGAGGTCCATCAGGTGCTCCAGAGGGCAGCTGTCCGTCCCCTCTGTGACCGGTGAAAACTCATGAGCGCTCGCCTGCTCCTCCCTGGACACTGGACTGATGGAGACAGATGGAGAACTTAAAGACACGATGATGACAGAGACAGAATACAGCATCACTATTTAATCAAACACTGGGTCATTTTACACACAGTTTGAGGTTTCGCTGTGAAAAGACGTGCATCCAAAATGAGATGTGGGTGAACGCTCCATGCTCGTGTAGTTTGTGTGTGAACATGTGAGTGTTTCTTCTTTCATTTGAGACACACATTTGGTCTGTTTGTATGAGCAGTGTGGCTCAACAATGAGACTGAAGACTGGAAAAAAGAGGCCAAAAAGGCTGATGAGCATGTGGGGAGTCGCCTCCATGCAGACACAACCTGACAGACACACAACAGAAACGTGTGAAATGAACAAGCAGAACAACAAAAAAATAAGTACAAAAAAATCTGATTCTTGTTATTCTCTGCAAAACAAAAACACACACAGTCAATGCCAACACTGAAAGTGAGCATGAAGAGCGAGGAAAGATGAGAACATCTGAGCGTCGTCTCACCTGACGTCCATGGACTGGACTCCGTCAGACAGCTCGTCCACGAAGCTCTTATTCTCCAGGGGTCCGAGCATGATGACGGGGGCTTCGGCCGGGGTTGCGGCGTCCTCCTCCGAGGGGACCGCGGCCTCCGCCCTCGTGTCAGACACTGCAAAGACACGGTGTCGTGTGAAAGCGATGTTTCTCATAAATTCATGGTGGATGTTATAACAGAGGTGCTGTGGGCCTAAAACAGCCTGACTGTCTGCTTACATCCCAGCCGCTGTTTTATGCTCGTGTCTGAGAGAACAAGAGGGAGTTCAACAAAGCTCACTGATCACTTTGATAACTGATTGACTGTTAATGTCACTTTTCAGGACACTTTGAGCTTCAATGGAAATCATTTTAGCTCGTGAGGAATAAAAAGGGTAAAACAGCAGAAGTGAAAACCACTGAGGGTCAGAGAGTTCGACAAATGCTGCAGAATCCTCGGTGCTGGTCTTACTGCCTTTTAACCATCGGGGGGCGCTGTTCCCCTGCCTGTCCGACACTGCTGAGTCACACTGCAGCTGAGCCTGAGCTCAGTCAATTTCAGAGAAAACTAATAATGCTGGAGCAGCAAGATAAGAACATTTTGTAAGAAGATTTCAAATCCAAGTAAAAACTAAACATAAATAAACAGAACAAAAAAAACGTGGGAATGGAGTGAAAAAGTCGTGGAATAATTATCAGATCAAAAGAAATGAGGCTGGAAATGAAGCCATCGGGAGGGGACACTGGGAGCCTGACGGCGTCTTCATCGTTCACCTGCAGCAGCAGACAGAGGCTCCACTTCGCTCTTCCTCGTTCTCTTCATAATCTCCTCAATCCTCTGAGAAAACACACAAAACAAAACTCACAGCTGGCGTGGTTTGTGACAGAGTACCTGAAGGTGAAATATTACTGTTTGAACCTTATTTTTAGATGCATCAATGTTTTATGAACGTCCTTTTCACCAAACTCAGTGGTGCCATTCTACACAGGCCATGTGATGCTCTCACACCTTCTTCCTCTGCAGTCTCTCCTGCTCCTCCTGCATGTGCAGCAGCTCTCTCTCCTGCCTCTTCCTCTCCGCCTCCTTCTGTGCTCGCAGGAAGGCCTCCTCCCTCTGAAAAGCATCATTCACAGCGTCTGTCTACACTTCAGTCTTTCTGTGAAGGCAGAGCGGAGCTGAGTTTGCTCTCAGTGATCAACGCTCAAACCAAACCTCATATCAAAAATCAGACATTTAGCCTGGTTTTGCAGTGTGTCCCAATGAGACAGTTTCCCTTTGTTTAGAGGGGATCTGGGGCCTCTGTTACTTCAGTTTATATAAACATATTCCAGAATTAAAAAGAAGACCAACGCTGACACTCACAAGTTTCTGTTTCAAGAAGAACAAGCTTCAATTCGACGTCAAAATATCGGAGTTGTTCATTTAAGTTGTGATCAGCTAAACAGTGAATATCATTAACCTGATACTGAATTAATGTGATCCCGTCCAGCTGCTGACCTCTCTGTCCAGCTGATCCTGCATGTCCTTCCATCTCTGCTCCTTCTGTCGTCTCTCCTCGTCCTCCCTGTTCCTCCTCTCCTCCTCCCGCCTCGCTCTCTCCTCCTCGGCCTGCTGCGCAGCTCTCTGCTGTCTCTCTCTCGCCTCCTGCTGCCTCCTCTGCTCCTCCTCAGCCCTCAGCCTGAAGGAGCACATGAGATTTGAGCTGTGCGGGCCACCGTACAACACGACTAAAGTAAGAATGTAAAAAAATGGACGCTCTAGCTAATAATCAATTATTAAAATAGTCACTGATCAGGTGTCAGCTCTAATGCACACGCACACACACACACACACACACACACACACACACACACACACACACACACACACACACACACACACACACACACACCTCTCCTCCTCCTGCCGTTGTCTCTCCTCCTGCTCCTTCTGTATTCGGGCCAGACGTCGTCTCTCTGCCAGCAGTCTGGACGCCTCCTCAGCATCCGTCGTCCCACCAACGCTCCTGCCCGTGGGCGTGCCTGGAGACTCTGTGGGTGTGGAGGGGGGTGGGTGGGTGGATGGGTGGGTGGGAGGTGGTGCAGTGTGACTTAACGAGCACTTAGCAGCGAGAATAACCCGCAGAGGGAAGTACAGACAGGTTTGTCAGTGTTTTTGAAAAGCCTGATTCATCCAGTTCAAGAGGCTGAAAAACACGAGCTTGGAGTCCAAAGCAGAGAGGACACAGATGTCTCTTCATGGACTATGGACACAGATGAGATCCAGACCACAGACAGAGGAAAAGATCTTTTGCTTTCTGGCTCGCTTTCTTCTCCTGCTCTCTCTCTGCTTTCCTCTCTTTCTCTGGTTCAGTCAACAACATGTCGCTTTGCTTTGGAAACATTTTCAAACGTGTATGAAACGCAGGAAGTCGTCATTTTGGGTTCAGGATTGTTTGACAAACACTGTGATGGTGAAAACTTTCCAGCGTGTCTTTATGAGACGTTTATTCTCTTTAAAGGTTCGAGTGAAAAACGCAGACGGTGAAAACGACATCTTTGACGAGAAGTTAGCTTATGAATACAAAATGTACCATGGCTGACTGCTATAAATAGACCACACACGCACACACACACACACACACACACACACACACACACACACACACACACACACACACACCGGGCCTTTACCTGCAGTCAGTTCTCTGCTGGTGGATTTGGGGATCTTTCTCTCTGACGTCTCAGATTTGGTTGATTTCCTCTCCAGGGTGCTGTGACCTTTGACCTCAGTGTGACCCCTGTCGTCGGTGCCAGGGGTGGTGGCCCTCTGCCGGAGCGGGGAGGGGGGGTACTGGCCGGGGGAACAGGGCGACTGGGCGCGACTCCTGGTCGACCTCACCCTGAAAACCAACACAGCAGCATCAGGTCACCTGGACTCAAATCCAGCTGCGGTGTGTGTGTGCTTGTGTGTGTTTTGTACCGTTTCGGTGTGGCGGGGCCCTTGCTGTTGGCCCTGAAGGAAGAACTGCGGACCGGTGTGTTTGGAGTCTCCCCCTGTAAGTCACATTTACAAATGTCACTTCACATGAAGAGCTGCAGCGTCAGATCTGCTGCATCGCTTTGCGACACAAAACGTGGACCGAGCTGAAGATTTGATGGTGGCAGGAATAAAAAGCCAGTAAAACAAACATTTCAACATGTTCATCCTGCAGTAGTATCTTCTTTCCAAGATAAAACAATGAGGTTTATGAGAAATGTGCTCTTATTTTGAAGGAGGAGCAGCAGAACAGCCACAGACGTCAGAAGCAACATCTCACAGCACCGTGAGTTCACAGCAGTTCTACACATATCTACATGAATTTACACACCGCCTGACCTTTGAACCTGCAGGTTACAGCTGCGGGTACACAGGTTTGAGTGTGTGTGTGTGTTATCTACATACACTTGCTAATGTGCCCTTTAAGTCTTCAACAGCTCATTATTAATGAGGCAGCAAGTGTCTTGTTCTGTAAGTGCGCATGAGTGTGTGTGTGTGTGTGTGTGTGTGTGTGAGTGTGTGTGTGTGTGTGTGTGTGTGTGCGTGTGTGTGTGTGAAGGCTGACCGTGGGTGTTCTGGCTTTGGACATCTCCTCAGGGAGCCCAGCGATGCTCCTGCGGTTGGAGGAACTTCTGTACGGTCTGTGACTGTTGGGGGAAGCTGTTCGGTGGGACACAAAAGACACTGAGGGGTCATGGACCGACACACACGCACACACGTGCGCACACACACACACACAGACGGATTATAAAGCCCACACAAACCCCAAATGCACACACCATGACGATGACGCAGACCAAAGAAAGACCAGAAGAGGACAGACATGAGCAAAACATCCACCAGAAATCAAAGAGACACTCGTGCTTCCTGTTATCTTGATCCCAGAGAGACATTAAGAGCTTTGACTTTTATTATCAGCACCTGACATCAAAAAACATGTCCTTGGTCTACATATTCCACATTAAATAAATCTGGAATGGGACTATTCAAACCTGTTTGGCATTTATGTCAAAATATCAGACACAAGTCAGTTTGGAGAAGCCGCAGGTGAAATGTTGTTAACTCTCTACAGTGCATTCATCGTCATACATGCATAGCTATCGGTCGCTCTTTACGCCCTGGGTTTGGGCTCTGAGCCCACAAACATTCTGCCCTGTCAGCTTACTGGATGATGCTGAAGCCTCATGCAGGCTGAGAGAAGGACCGCAGGCACAAACTGAATTATAATGAGCTCCATGTCTTCGTTATTTGGGGTAAAATAATTATTTAGCCGTATTTTTAGTGAAAGCACTCTTTGTGATAAAGATGCAAACTGAACAGGAAACATGGAAACTAAACATGTTTTTAAGTTGTGTTTGTGCATTCATTTATCATTTAGTTACAGAAATAAAGACCTGAATGAGAAGTGAACCTCCACAAACACCAAAGCGGCCGTTTTAACCACGTCTACAGACCACGTCCGATCAGACCTGCTCATCATTTACCTCTCGAGCGCCTACGGTTTGTTTTATCGCTTCTGTCGCTGACTGAACTCTCTCTCTCACCTCTCTCTGGTGAATGGAGGGCAGCTGAAGAGTTGGAGAGCTGCTTGTTGATTGGTGGATCCATCACAGGTGGAGACAGGAAGTCACCAACTGATTAAAAAAAAACACACCAATCACTGACAGACACGCACATGACACTGCATCAAAGCACTGGCTGCTGCTGGACTGAAGGATGATGGAAATGTCACAAATATGTTCATAAACACCCCAAACAAACAAACAGACAGACAAACAAACACCCGTCACGCGACAAGCACAGAAGTGCCGGCGCACCAGAAAACGATCCTGCTGATCGATAAGCCATGCAGCCGCTGAATAACTTAACCTTGGTGATGTAAGACAGACATGAAGCAGCAGAACAGAGCGGAGACAAACACCAGCTGCAGCCTGCTTCATCAGGAAATGAAGGATGAGGATACAGAGGCAGCCGCTGCAGGGCCACGACACAGAGAGGGGAGCGTTTCACGCGGCACCTGAAGGCACCACGACAACGTCCTGAGAGGAGAGGAGAACACTGACGCAGCAGCATGTGCATGAACACACCACGATAATGAGATTAAAGTGTTTATGAGGCCGAGATCAAAAATCTGATTCATGTGATGAGTTTGATAATATTCAGGTTGATGAGGCAGCAGAATGTTGTTCTGTGAAGTCCACAGTATCGACTCTCACAAAAATACTTTTGGGAAATACGATTTTCTCTCTGGCGGAGGTTTAGAGGAGAAGGTCGACATCAGTCTCACGTCTGTCTGTTCAAGATGAAGCAGCAGCCAGTCGTCTTTTCATTTAGCTGAGCGCAAACAGATTCAACAAACAAGTTATAACGAGTCAGTCAGTGAGTTTACAGCTGCTGGACGGCAGATTTAGTTACCGCTGGACAGGGCCCAGTTAGCGGGTTCCCCCTGTGTTTGTGCTAAGCTAAGCTAAGCTAAGCTAAGCTAACCTGCTGCTGGCTAGTTTGTGGTTACTGCACTGAATGCTTATATTTTAATTTGATTTGATTGGTACATCTGTCAGTAAACATCACCACACTTACCATGTTAGGATTGAGAGAACTGGTATTTTTGCCAAGAAGAACTGGTTTTAGAGATTATTTGGATTTACATCAATGGAACAATGACGGTGGACGGGAAGGCACCTGGACTCCAAACCTCTAAATCCTTTTCCCGTTGTGTTTTCTGAATGTGTCATTAAGTATTTTCTGTCCAGGAATTCCAGATGAAAAATAGACTTTTGGCTTGCTTTGGCACATTTACAGCCTGTTTATAGACACAGCACAGTCCCTTAAAGAGCAAACATGTTCAAAAAAGCCGTAAAGAAAAGGAGGAAAAAATGGCATCTACCATTTTCTGTTTAAGAAACTGAATTACAGAGCGTGCTGGTAAATAAACTGAGTGAAAAGTGAGATCATTTGTCAATGTGTGTCAATAAATGAAAAGTGAAGATTTTTAGCAAACACTGTTTTAATAGAATAAATTCCTTTGAGTTTCTGCAGAGTGACAAGTTTAATTACAGGAATATTTAACTGGTTTGATATCTTATTCTGGAGTCTCGGCTCGTTTTCACTTTACATGATCTTCTCTGCGTCTAGCGTCCTCCATCAGTGCTGCAGCCTTTTCTTTCTGGTGTTCAGCAAAGTGATGTTATAAAGCTGCATTCTTGTGTTTTCAGCCAACTGATAATCAAACTAGAAGACGTTTGAGTTTCAGAGAAATTCCTCTCAGATTCAGAGCAAAAAAACAGATTTCTGCAGCGGCTGCTTCTGTGATACAGGATGGGATGATTGGAAATGTCTGGTGGAGGCTCTGTGTGTGTGTGTGTGTGTGTGTGTGTGTGTGTGTGTGTGTGTGTGCATGTGTGTGTGTCTGTGTGTGTGTGTGTGTGTGTCAGTGGGGTCTAATAAGTTTCACAGATAGCTACAGGGTAAATGTCTGGTATGATGTATGGTGTGTGTGTGTGTGTGTGTGTGTGTGTGTGTGTGTGTGTGCGCGCGCGTGCATGCGTACGTGTGCGTGTGGAGGTGCAGGGTGTGATTTCAGACTGGGTTCCCTGCTGAGACGACATGTATGCATCACTAAACACGGCCGTGGGCCAGGAAGACAGGAAGTGGAGCAGCCCTTTGTTGTGATAAGGTTGTGTGTATGGTGTGTGTGTGTGTGTGTGTGTGTGTGTGTGTGTGTGTGTGTGTTGGATCATGTGTGGTGGGGGCTCCAAACCAGACAGTCATTATCCACAGAGGAGGATCCGTGTGTGCTGTATGTGCTGTGAGCTGCTGATGAAGACGATGATGTCTCTCTGTGTTCCACACAAACACAAATACAGCACACGAACATACAGTCACACAAATTTTGTTTGTCTCAAAGCAACAAAGCAGAATTTTTCATTTCCTCTCACTGTCTGTTAATACTCCTGGATTTCAGTTTTTCTTCAGCACTGATGAAGCTGAAGACATTTCTGCTTATTTTAAACCTTGAAGTTCGGCAATAACTGTTTTTGGTCTTTCAGTGTCGATGTTGATAAACAATATATTTGCATGGAGAGAAATGCGTCGGCAGAAATGCCTAAAACGTATGTTTGTGATTCTGGTTGTGCAGTAGGTTAGCAGAAAATCACATGACCGTGGGAGTCAGCGAATAAGGTCACATTAGTAAAATCTGAAGTGTTTGGCTGAAATATGCAAATATGTTTGGGTTGATATTCGGAGTACTGAGGAGCAGAGGGAGGACACAGATGGAGCCTCCTCAGATGTATTTAAGATATTCCACAGTACAAATTTAAAATCAAGTCAGCAGCGCTTTATGCTGACGACAGCATGCTGATAATCTACTGATAGAAAATTCTTTGGCAACTCAAACCATTCATTTCTTTAGCGGGGTTAACAGCCGTTAAAGGCCTACAGACTCGCGTGCTTCACAGTATTTCTTTCTGTTTTCAAGACGTTTTTCAGCATCTGCTAGTCTGTGCACTCGGGGTTACGTCTCATTTACAAAACTCGGCAAACTCTGGCAACAGGAGGCTGAATTTCTCTTTGAAAAACTGACTCTTTCAATAAATCAGATTATCTGTGTGCTTTTTCTCGCTCTCTGTTGGGTGGCGGCCCCTCACAGATGCTGCTGGATGTCTCTGTGTGTTAGGAAGCGCTGCAGATTTGTTGATGAACCTTTGGAGGAGAAACCTGTGTGAGCTACAGTTACCCAGAAGCCCTTTCACTGCATCTCTATGCAAAGATGTTTTATGTCAGTCACTGGAAAAATGAGCAAGCTTCCCCAACACTGCACTGAATCCATCACTAGACACAGAACACACACTCCAAAAACACACTGCAGGACGGTAAGACAGCTGATGCGGCGATGCAAAGACGTCCACACACATGCAGACAGAGGACGACCTCTGGGGGAGCGGTATGAGCGTGGCACACACAGTCACGTGGTCTGTACCGTTACGGGATTGGCTGGCGCTGGAAGCAGCAGGAAGCTCATTGGGCTGAGTGGAGCCAATGGCATGGCAGGGCGGGGTCTTAGGGTTACCTGGGCAGCAGGTAAAGCAGAGCGGAGAAAGCAAAGCGTTACACACTCACACGTCCACATGTAAACACACACCTGCGTCGCTGACGTACAAACACACTGACACAAAACAGGAAAGAAACAGCTGACACGCACCACACCTGACGCAGGAGTCCCAACAGGAAGTACCACATAAAACCTCATGACGTCAAACCATCATCACGTCGGACAAAACAAGCGTCAAAGCGACAAGCAGAGGATCTCACCAACATGGCGGAACAGCGTGGAACATCATGCACTGACGCTGTGAGTGTCAGGGAACTAATGAGGTCATGTTTTCAACATGGGGAGGCTGTGCAGTGTGCTGAGCGAGGCTGTGAGAGAACATCTGCTGATGACACGTGGCTGACGAACACGAGACGAGGAGTGGACAGGACACACGGACACTGTGATGATGGCCACTCAGGCCCAGAAAGACAATGAGCGTCTGCACCAAACTGCAGGGTAACACGTCCAACAGCTGTGGAGACGTTCCACAAACATCAGCGTCATACTGGAGCAAGAGGAAGAGTCACCAAAATCATGCTGATGATCATCATCAGCAGATCAACTGCCTCCATGAGTCTTCACACTTTCAGTGGACAAAGCCTGTGAACACCCTGAGGGAGCTGTGATGTCTCCCTGCTTCAGACTACGAGTGCTGCCATGATGGGTTCAACATCTGGACAGAACAAAGTGAGAACAGGCAGCTCGTACCGTCTGCAGAATATTAAGTGGACCACGCTGGGCCCAGACAAAAATACGCAGCACACATACACGCACTTTGTGTCTTCAGTGAGTCCCTGTCCTTTAATCGAGTGGAGCTGTAAGATGAGACGCTGCTGTTTCTGCTGCAGTGAGCGTTCTGCCGGTCCCGACAGATCCCAGAGCAGCCCCTCTGCCAGGCAGCCGGACGGAGCCAGGCGAGCTGCTGGGTGGACCCTGATCCCAGGTCAGTGCCAGGACAGCTGCGCTGATGGGCACTGTGAATAATTGATGTCGTTATGAATGCGCCACAGGATCCAGAGCCCAGCTGGTGGCGCTCTGGCCTCCCGCTGGCCGACGCCGCGGCAGAAATGTCTCGAAAAGACAACGATGACAGGACACAACCAAAAAAGAAACAGATGTGGATGCTGGCAGAGTGAACAGGCTCATGTCGCACTTCGCCCGTGTTGATGTGCGTGGCCTTGCTGCGTTCAAGGTTGCTGCTCCTCTACAAATCAGTCGTGCCTCCCAGCACAGAAAACAGAGCAATGACTCACACACACACACACACACACACACACACACACACACACACACACACACACACACACACCTGTAGCACACGTATGAGGCAGAAGCATCAGCCTTCGTCTGCCTGCTGCTGAAGCTTTGCACACACACACACAGCCTGCCCTAACCCTGATGAGGCGACAGACAAAGCGCTGAGCCGCTCCTGCATTGCAGCCTCCACACCCTTTTCCATCCGCTGCACTCCTCCTTTCTTCAGCTCCATCACTTCTCCTCATAATCGCATCCTCGCCTTCCTCTCTCCATTATACCACCCGCTCTCGTTCCACAGCCGTCTTCCTCTGCTTTGTTGTCCCCACCCTTTCGTCTCACCATCCCCCTCTTCCTTTCCCCCTGACCTCCAGACCTCCCCCCAAACACCTCTCCTCTCCTCTCCTCTCCTCCCAGCCCCCATCAGTAACCACCCGTATGCTCTCTGCTGATCCACTTATCAAACAACCCTCCGCTGACATCACCACGATGGCTCTCCTTCTTTCTCCATCACCTCCTCTATGAACCCCCCACCTCCCATCATACTCACCCTCCACTCCGTCAGGCGGTCCTCCCCATGTCCAGCGTTTAGGCCTGTTATCCAGGTGGTCCCGGCTCTCGCCCCCTCCGCCTCCTCGCCTCTCCGCGCCTCCGGCTCTCCGGCGGACCAGGGCCTCCAGCCTCTCCTGCTCGTTGCGTTCGGAAACAGGGAAGAACAGACACTCTCTCACTGAGCCATCGCTACGGCGACGGGTGCCTGGCGATGCGCTCGGAGACAGCTGCGCCATGGTTACCGCATGCAGCCTCGTCCCTCCGTCCTCGTCACGCTCGTCTGTCCTGTGCACGCTGGCGGTCACCAGCACTCGATCTCTGGCTCGTCTGTCTCTCACTGATACATAATACAGCAGCTCTGCTCGCTCTCGGCCCGGCTGCCGCTCCCTCTGAGCAGCGCTGACTCCCCCTCTCTCCCCCTCTCTCTCTCTCTCCTACCTCACAAGCCTTTACCCCACCCTCCCTCTCTCGCTCTCTCTCTCTCTCTCTCTCTCTCTCTACACCTCGATCTCCCTCCCTCTCTCTAATAACTGAGTCTATGTCAGAGAGCAGTTTAGTCAGACGGGAAGGGACAAATGCAACCCGTCACCACCCCCACACACTCGCATGAACACACACACATACACAGGGGACCATGCCCCGACACACACACACTCACGCACACACTCACACACACACTGATTGGATATTGATACTGGTTGCGTTCGTTTTATCTCCGGTGCTCGTTTGTTTTCCTTCCTTGTCTCTCTGTCTTCCCTCTTCCTGCCTTCTGTCTACACACAGTAAATATACTGTAAAATATACATTAGTTTCACACAAATACACTCTCAAAAAATACGTACAAACCACAACAGAACATAGAGGATATGTACGAGACACATGATACGATTTTACACAATGTTTTTTTTTCTGTCTTGGTGTGAAATAACTGAATGCTCCTCGATGTTTTCACTGTCTGTACTTGTATTTCAAAATGTGTGCATTTTGTCTTTTCCTAAGAGAACAAACTAATCAGCATATTAATTTTAAAGAGTAAAAAATATGGCTTCATCCATGCTTAGGGTGTGGTTACATTGAGGAATATAATCCAATGATCTCTCAGTCGTTTCTCATTGTTTAATGAGCGGCTGAGATCTGAAAAATCTTTATAGGCGCTTCATTTCTTTCTGCCATCATAATGCAGCCCATTTAAGATACTGTCAGACTGCTGACCACAGTGTTTATCTATTATTCGTATATATGTTAAATCAGATATTCAAACAGATTTAATGGGGTGTTACAGGCTGTCTGCAGGCCTTTTAAAACCCAATGGGATGAAGTCAAAGCACAAAGTCTGATGGAAAACCAGTGAGGACGATAACATCTGGAATCTTTTACCACCTTCTTCCAGTTCTTCCAAGTGGTTTATAACAATAACTCTCCTCCTGCAGCACAATGCAGCGTCACATAAATCCCACTTTTATTTTCCAGGTGTATAATGTCGCCCGACAGCCTGTACAAAAACATTTCTGACAGATTTCACTGCAAACAACACGCAGCAGTGAGAATTGAGTGGATTGAGTGGGGCTTTGTACCTGCAGACACACTGTGTCATGTCTGCGTATTATTGTGGACCACTCTGTAAGGTCGTCTTTGTTTCAGTGCTGGATGTTGATAGATTACCATGAAATCATCTAAATACCTTGCTAGGTGCAATGACAACGACCTCTAAGGTATTCATCTGTGTTTTTCTTCTTCGGACACGTTGCAGTGTGCAGCTGTGACGAAGACGGGAAAAATGTTGTGTAAATAACATCTTATCAGTGAGAACGATCCTCCTCTGCTGTCACTTGGGTGGTGCACAAAAATCCAGCTCCAAGCATTCGAGAGGACACTTGACAATAACAAGCCTCTCTAATAAATACGGACTCACACAGTATAAAAACACACGAGCTGTATCAGGACAGCAATCTTCACTTTTATGTGACTCATTGTTTTGACATTTCAGTGCTTTTTCTCATGTAATCATACAGCGGATTAAGTGATATCTTCATTATGTCACTTAGAGTAAACATTTTTATATTTATATTTGTTTGCTCTGTCTGTCTGTCTGTCTGTCTCTCCCTGCAGCTGTCTGTCTCCAGCCACATCCCACCCTGGTTTTCAGTCACCTGCCATTAACGTGGCTGTCAGTGAGCAGACAGCAGTCGTTCATGCAGTAACTGCACAGCATAAAGCTGATACACTGCTCCAGTATAAAGGCTGGAAATGCTCCACCTCAGCACTGTGGGTGGGTTTGCTGAAGGTGCATGCAGAGTCACACACACGCTGCAGGAGGGAGGAGAGACGACCGGAGGAGGGGGGCTCGGAGTCAAGAGGAGAGAGCAGAAATACAAAGGGGGGGGTGGGGGGGCAGAAGTGGAAAGAGATGCAGAAAGACTGTAGAGATAGATGAAAGAAGAACAAAGACAGAGAGGAAAGAAAAGACTGCGGACTGCAGCAGAGACTGACACGACTCAAACAACACAGAATCACAACGTACATATGATAAGACCACAGCTGAAAGAAAGGGAGTGAATCACCAGGTATCCTGACACTCGAGTTCTTCAAGCAAAATAAAAAGACTTCTCCACTGATTCACAATATTCAAATGTGACTACAGATCTTTTGCAGAATAGCTGTAAATGAAACGATCACATTAGCTGATGGAGAGAAGACGAGTGTGTTTCAGTGTGATCGGAATCAGAGTACAGTAAAAGACTGAATTAAGATCAGGTTTAAGTCCTGCATTGACAGAATGTGAAGCACACTGATGCTGCAGCTGAGTTTCCCTTTTCAGAGGTGAAATATTTGCTTGTCGGAGCACTGCGAGCATCGACTGTCTGTTCCGGTAAACGCCACATGATACGCTGGCGGTGATGTCATCGCCCCCTGAGACTGACCAATCATTATGTCATTAAGTTATGCATATGAGTGTGTGGAGGGGAGGGGGGGAGGGGGTTAGCATGCAAACAGAGCCTTTAAATCAATAGACAGTGACCCCTGCTCTCAAACGGTGAACGGTGAACTCTCTGAGGATCAGACTGCCACTGGCTTGTTAACCCTTTATGTGCTGCTTAGCATTTCAACTGGCGCTCATGATTTATACTGTGAGCTGACAGGGCTGTCCCACAAACGCAGCACATGACTTACGTCGCTCTCTGAAAGGGATTCTCATAATATGAGTCAATGGTTCTCAGCCGAGTGACGTCCACTCATGACTCATGTTCAGGTTACTGGACGACTTCCTGAGAAAAAGCTCACGTCCCTACAAAATCATCCACACGGGAGTTTTCAGCCAAATGCTGCCAAACGCTGATGACCTACACTCAGCGCGGTGCCTGAACACATCCTGTGCAGATGCTGCTGCTGTGCTAACGTGCTGCTCAGCTACGCCTCCTGTGAGGACAAGGGGTGACGCCCAGCCATCACATCACAGCTGCAGCTCAGAAGCACTTCAGAGACACTGCTGGTGTTTTGGACAAATTACAGGTGGTCTGATAATATGAGCCGCTGTGTGAGGGATTTCAACAGTTCAGCAAACAAGTAGAGACGCATCACCACATTTTTCCACACCGGTGCTTAAAAATAGCTCGTACTGCGGCACGAGCACTGATGCTGTGGGATCCAGCATTCAGACAGGCAGTGGGGCGATAACGAGCTGCTGTCTGATGAAGAAGAAGAGAAGACTTTGAGCTAAGACGTGTCCGCTGGTGTTGAGGAGAACTACTGCACGTGTGAGCTCATCAGACCTGCTGCTCATCTGCTGCAGGCCAGAAGCTCCAGGAAACATCACCTGCTGCTGGCATAGCACACCCAAAGCCAAACTGTCAGCAGTGGAGTTGCATTGTGGGTAATGTAGGCAAGGAAGAGAAATGCATGGAATAAAAAAGATGCTGTGTTTGTGTTCTGATCTTTTTTACTGTTGATCATGAGTCTGAGTGCAATGGTAAAACTTGGTCTGGTCCTTTTAACTTCCTTAATTAATTGGCTTGAAAACGTGTCCAATAACTTTCAAACTGGGGCTGTTGCACCCAGTGAAACACATCTCAACCATTAACAACTGGAAGCTGTTTTCAATACAAGGACGAGCTGACGGAGGGACCAAAACACTGGCTGAGGTGTTTCTGTTGTGACAGCCCATCCTTCGTCTCTGAGGCCTGTCACACACAAGCTTTCCTGAAGGTTTCCTGATATATTTCATGGCATTGCATAGTATTTGATGTGTATTGATTCATCATTGGGCAGGATGTTGGGGGTTAAATCCACCGCCTTTGCTCTGTGGCTTTAGGTCTGATGCAGAAAACTTTTCATGTTTCAGTTGAATGCACACAACTGTGGAGCTGACACAAAGTCATTAGAGCTGCTGCATTAATTACTGCTATTCCCTTAAACTCTAGTCCAGCCGAACAGCAGCTGGATGTGCACTGGCTGGGTTATGGATCGACACAGTTAATTCAGAGAAGCAGAGAGCGTGGTCGCTGGCGGTGAAGCTGCTTCTCATCACAGACTCTCAGTCTGAGTTTGTCACAGTAAAACAAAGGAATAACTGGCCAGGGATGGTGAGGTGGACGAAGGAAACACAGAGGAAGACACGATGTGGTCTCTGCAGGAGGATTAAACTGCATTCACGCCTGTCTTTACTTTTATTTCCATCCTTATTCCATCTTACTTTCACTCATAACTCAGTACATCTACCTTCAGCTGATTTGTGTCATAACAAAACTGTTTGATCATGATTTACTATCTTTTTTGAATAATGTCAAACACACTGTGTTAAAAATGCATTAAAAAGTTTTTGTCTTCATGAATCTTTAATAATGGAGCACAGTTTGTTGCACAGAACATCAATTTGAATACTCTACATGTGAGTTTGCAAACATTTCCACAATTAGGACATAAATAATGAATGCTCGCTGGCTGTAACGACTTCATTTCCCCGGCGTGGGATCAATAAAGTCCTATCTTATCTGATCTTATTAATAATGTATATATAGATCTGAAAAAGATTTGTGCTCACGCTGTGATCTTGCTTTTAAAAATATCGCGCAAAAATGTAATTATTGGTCTTCATACTACACTTTATGCCGTATTTCATGACAATACGACTGTTTTTGTTTCAGGCTGCGACTGAACACAATCTGTGTTATTTAAATATTGAACACGTGTGAAAATCTCATGTCAGGGTCAGTGGCTGTCACCCTGTTTTCCCACTCCTCTAATGTGTAGTGAATGCATCGTTAGTGTGCCGTGACCTCTGACCTTCTCAGCCTCTTGCTGCTGCCGTCTCTTCTCCTCAGCCGCTGCCCTGCGACTCTGCTCCTTCTTCCTCTGCTCCTCCATCTTCCTCCCTCGCTCCTCGGCGCAGCGGTCCAGCTGCAGCTGAGCGCGACGCTCCTTCTCCCGCAGCGCCTCCATCATCTCTGAACACACATGTACAGCACGCACGCACACACACACGCACGCACGCACGCACGCACGCACGCACGCACGCACGCACGCACGCACACACACACACACACACAGGTGTCAGAGGTGGGAGCGAAGCACATTTACGCACAAAGCATTACAACATTGTGCCTGTTACTCCTCGACATGGCTGGATTCGCCTGCTCGGAGCCGCTGAGCTGAAAATAACTGTTGTGACACAAAGCTGAAATAATAAAGGTCTGAAAAGCAGATTATGACCCCTTCATGACAGGGTCTTAAGACTACATGCTAAAGCAGGACCCGCCTGAAGGCCCTTATCATGTCAGTGGATTAGCGGTGCATATTTTTTCATTAAATTTGCACAAAGCAGTTGATGCACAATAAGCCGAGAGCGCTGCTGCAGATGCAGCATGAGAACACAGTGAGTGGGTCCGTTCACATCTGCCTCCTCATTTCCTGTCAACTCTCGACTGTTGGCCGTCCAATAAACACCCTAAACAACAAAACGCTTCACGCACTGCACACAGCCGAGTCTCAGTCACTTTTAGACATGAACGTCTTGAATAAAGGTCAAGATGAAACACGTCTAACTGACAGCTGGTACTTTTCATTAAGCAAATATCTAAATGTAGGATTTTTAACTGAGTATTTTTCCACTGAACAAACCACAAATGAGCATGTGCACACCCACCCACACTGCACCCGTACCGTGTGTGTGTGTGTGTGTGTGTGTGTGTGTGTGTGTGTGTGCCACTGACAGATGAACAGGACAGACCACACACTGCTCCACCAGCTGAAGACCTACTCATACCTTGTGTCTTCTCGCTGTCATCCCGTTGCTCTTTCGCTAAATGCCGACGGGAACCTTGAGACAGGTGAAAGAAAAATGAACAGGTGAGTGCAGCTGCCTGCAGGTGACACACGTGTTTATAGTCAGAGGAGCTTTCAGTGATGGGAAACGTAATCAAGTATATAAGTATTATCAGCTAAATGTACTTAAAACGTTATGTACTCACAGTGCAGTAAAAGTGTTTTTCTCTCTGCTGTGTGGATTCATGTTCCTGCTGCATTCATGTGTTCATTCATGTTCCTGCTGCATTCATGTGTTCATTCATGCTCCTGCTGTAGATGTTTCAGCTTGAGCTCACTAAACTCCTTTATCTCCTGTTGGTGCTTTAATCTACAGCAGTGCATCATATTCTATAAGATCATCGTACGTTTGCAGCGCGGCGTCCTGTGAGAACCACGCATCTCTAAAACGTTTGACGAGCTCAGAAAAACAGGCTGTTTTCAGCTTTGTAACGATGCTTTTTCAGCTGATCCATGAACGTGTGCATTCATAGTGAGTCATGACGCTTAATCTGTGTGTCTGTGTGAAATTATTTGTGTGAGTTTAGTGTCAGATCAGTGTAATTTCAAGTTCATTTCTCATTTCTACCATGTAAAATACTGTTAAATGAAGAGTATTTTCTCACAACTGCATGACATAAAACATACAAACATTGAGACAAAACACAGAAAATCTAAAGATCATCAGCATGAGACGGGATAATCAGCGGTGGACTCAGATTAACTCAGGCACTACGCGCACTCGGCTGGTGTTTTCTTCATCTTGACGCCGTCCACATTTTCAGCTTGTTCTGTCCTGGACTCTGAACATCATGGAAGCACATCGCAGCGTGTGAAACTGATCAGAAGTTTACCTTGAGGGCTGCTGTGATTGGAGGGTGATCGAGAAGGAGATGCATTCCTACTGGTGATCAGCGGCGCGGGGGGAGGGGCCAGTGCTGCGTTTTGGAGAGAACGGTCAGACATGATTCACGTTGGCCAAGAGACAGATCACAGGTTCAAAACGTAAAGCTGGAGCGGAGAACGGGGCTCCAACGCTAGCAATCACACATTCTGCACGAGTCACAGCCTCCAAACGCAAGAAATCTCCTGTCAGTCACTGTTTCGCCTTTAGGGTCAGGCGTCAGGCCAAGATGGCAGCGCAGGACCCCTGAGTGTCGCCCTCAGCCTTCTTCCTGTTATGTTTCTGTTTCTCAGTCTGTCAAGCTGACATGAAAGCTGCCCAAGGACGACAATCGACCAGCGCCTGCACGCACACAGAGGACGGCTGAAAACATCCCCTCAGCACACACACACACACACACACACACACACACACACACACACACACACACACACACACACACACACACACACACCGCCATTAGATATGCAAATACATGCAAATCCGAGCTGAGTCCCAAGTGTCCCATGGGTCCTCTTATGCTTTATCTTCACTCAAGATGACATAACATGCAAAAAAATATCAGCTGAATCACGTTTCAGCAAGCTAATAATAAACTGCTGCATTAAGGAAGGACGAGGCTGATTTAAGGAAGATCCCTGAGAACATGTCGACGTCAGCCGGTCAGTCTGCGAACAGGGAGGAGGCCGAGTTTGTAGCTTTAATGAGAAATTACAATTTATTTAGGATATTAAAAAGAACATTTGAATCTATAAGACGTGCCAACATATTTCACCAACAACACACTGTACGTTATCAATTGTTCTGGATTGTTTTCTTCTATTATTCAGAAGGACAACACATGAGAAATGAAGCAATAATTGTATTTATACACACCTTATGTATAGATATATATTCCTACATTGCAATAGGTTTTCTTAATTTATTGACATCAGCATCACATGTTTTGTTCCAACAATGACTGATCAATGCAGCCCCAGGATGCTCATCTGCATCAATGTTACATACAGTATTATTATATTTCCACATGCATTACAAAACACCCATGTTAGTGGTGTGTAATTCTTTGACATGTAAGACATCCAGTGGAGCACAGCATGACGGAAAGAAGTCTCAAACTGGGACATCCATATTATTTCAGCCTTATCAATAAGTTTAAATCATTTTAACAGTTAGGGCCTATTGGCAGTCAGGGCTCATCCATTTAGTCACAAACGTAGTAAATCAAACGCCCATTTCTGGACATTTATTGAGAATAACCGGCAGGTATAAATAATTTCCTCACCTGTCATCTCAGGGCGGCTTGGGGCCACTTCAGTCATCTCAGAGGCGGTCGAATATGCTCAGCAGAGGGGCCTGACAGGAGCCGGAAAGCCGCTGACAACCGCACAGGAGACCGAAACACAATGACTCAGGAGGAGACGGATGCTCGGAGCGGGGAGCCTATGGTGGAGGGACAGGGAGGGAGGGGGCATCCATATGCCGTTCAGCTAGCATCGACGTTAGCGATGCTATACGGTGAAGCTGGTACTCAGTGCGCACTACGCTAATCTGACACAGTCTCACTGCCACAGCAGAAAAACGAAGAATAATCAACTTTTCCCTTACCTCCCCAAGACAAAACACTGTACAATATGAAGCAGCTTACTATTAACTGTTTTTTGAGGCTGTAAATGTCTTTCAATTTGGCCCAAAACAGCAAATTACTTGTGGTGAACGAATAAAATTCATTTTGGCTGCCAAACCGATGACCGCTTCACAGTTGGCTAATTTACATATTAATGCGCCGAAAATCACAACTCCGGCTGTTATGCGTCGCCTAGCAACCTGGTGGCTGCCGCACAGGAGCTGTGTGCTTTTGGCGGAGGGATAAAACCAAGCGTCACGTAGAATCACGATCAAAACAGCGTTATTAAATGTCTAGATTTGCTCTTTTTTATTACGTAACACAGGTATGCTGCTGTTGTCGTGTTGAGCCGTCACAGACGCCTCTCTCCCACCCTCACGTGACTGACCGCTTCGCTTGGCTCGGATCCTCAGCTCGTGTCTGAGCGCACGTGCCAGGCACAAGCGAGACCCAGCGGCGGTGTTACGTCACGCTCATATCAAACCGATGCTGGCTGCCGGTGACGTGCAATATGGGTCAGTGCCGTTCCGGCACGCGCGCGCACGCACGCACGCGAGGGGGGTCTACTGAGTCACGTCAGATGGCAGCTCCATAAATAGCAGCACGAGGGTGAAACATGAAAACAGTGATGACCACGGACTGTTTCTCAGGGGTGGAATTAAAACAAATGGATTTATGATTAAATTATCCAACACTTTACTGCACGAGTACTCTTACTTTAAATACTTGAAGTACATTTTTCTTTTTACCTATCATATTCAATGCAGGAATTCTACTGCTAAGTACATTTACTCATGTGCTGTACTTATGTATAATTTAGAGGTACTTGTACTTTATTTTTATCTCATTTTTGTCTCACGTGCCACTGTCTACCTCTACTTATTATTTGACAGCTTTTGCTTTTCAGGTAGAAATTTCACACAGAAATCTTAAATGAGTGTCTAAAACAATGTATTGTCATTGTCAAGGGTTGAACTATTAACCAGTAACATATGTAAAGTCTGGCAGGGGTAGAAATAATAATTTGATAATACAGTTTATTATACAGTAACGTTACAAACACTGGTTCCAGTCAGCTGCCTAATTAACACTTTTACTGCAGATACTTTCATACTTGTTGCTAATACTTCAGTACATTTTGAATGCAGGACTTTTGCAGTGTGATGTTACTTCTTTTACTGAAGTAACGAATCTAAACACTTCTTCCACCACTCCTGTATGTGCTGCTCATCATCTGATCTGACTCACCAAAACAGCCTCAGTCTCCATCACCTGAAGTCCTGCGAGAGGCGAGTTTTTGCATGAAGAGGATGGTGGGAGCGTGACAGCTGGACAGGGAAGTTTGATGTGGTGGAGGACAGAAAGCGAAGCTCTCTGCATTTGTTTTATCCACCAGGTAAAAGACAACAAGGGGTCGTGTTTCTTTCAGACTTCCTGTCGGACAGAGACACGCTGACGTTGTGGCTGCTCGAGCTCCAGATGGACGCTGACGCTCCAAACAGACCATCTCTGAGCGGGACGACTCCTGCCAGCCAAAGAAATGCACTTTTCCTAAAAGGTGATGTTATTGGTTGAAGTTCGAATAACAACCTGAGCTGTTAGTGGCTAAAAAACAAGCACCTTTAGTGGACAGTTAGTTTCCCCTCATGGTTATCATTCACTCTGACGATAAAGTTGAATCTAATCTAAAAGTCATTTTCAAGCAATTATAGAAGAGAAAGTCCTGACACACAAACACACAGCAGACAGGTCAGAGGTCAGACTCAGTTACACAGCGGTGGCCCCGGGGCCAGAGCAGGTTCGCTGCTTTGCTCAAGGACACATCAGTTATTTTTGGTCTTTCCTCTGATGAGGACAGACGTGCTGTTGCCTGCTGCACTAACCAGCCCTGGATGCTCTTCCTGTTCCCGTCCATTAAAGAGCTGCTTCTACTCGACCTACCACCGCCAGGCCAGCGCAGGAAGTGCCCAAAAACCACTATGCCAGGTCAGTGGAGTTAAGATCTTTATTGGAAACCCAGCCTTCAAACATCATAGTACATTTTTATTAATTCAGAGTTACAGCAACAGCAGCAACAGGCCCCATGTGATCGAGACCAGTGGTTCCCAAACACTTATATACTTTACAGAGGTTCAGAGGGTGTGAGACCGACTGCTCGGACGTGAGGTTTTACTGGTGCGTGTGTGTGAGCGTGTGTGTCTGATGGGACAGGTTTGGGAAGCGCTGGTCTGGTCTGGCCTGGGACAGAGCGGCCGACCGGGCCGAGCTTCACGGCGCGCTGAAGCCACAGAGCGAGCGAGCGAGCGAGCGAGCGGCCGAGAGTTCAAAACAGAACACGGAAACAAAAACAGACGGAAACACAAATAAGGGAAACAATAGAAAAATACATTTTGAATCTTCTTTTGATTTCAGGGGAGAGGGATGGTCTTCAGTCGGCCGTGGGTCAATCCAAAACGAGCAAATGAGCGATGAGTGGAACGTGACGCGAAAGAGAAAAGCCTCCAGAGATCCAGAGCTGAGCTCAGGGTCTCATTTCATCCTGACGCTAACAAACAGCTTTCAAACTGTCCTACAGGCCACAGCTACGACGACGCAGGCTGCCACAGGAAGAAGAAAAAAAAACACAAAATAGTTTCTCCTTTTATTGGCGAATCCAGAGATTCTATACTTGTTGCTGAATTCCACATAGTGTGAAATCAATATAAATACACTTTAAAAAGATGGCGCGTTCTGTGTGAGAAGCTTTGCAGTCATGTTATCTGTGTGTGAGTGTTTCTCTGATAAGAAAAAGAAAAAAAAAAAAAACAGCGAATGACATGGTGAATTTGCAGTTTTGTCGATGTGAGAAGCAACAAGGTAAAAATCGAGCGGCGCTCCAGACGTTCACCCGAAATCGATGCTGGTGATCAGCCTGCTCTCATTCTCCAATCCAGCTGCATGAAGGCAGAGAAAGCATCATTGGTGTTCACGACAAACTCAAAGTACTGATGTCGGTTTGTCCCCGTGTGAAATGCACCTGAAGTTGTCCGAACAAAGACGTCCACTGATGGTTAACTGACACTAACTGACATACTGTATATTAATTATATGTATTGGATTGGCATAGGCTGATCTTAATAAAAATCATTATTGGTGCGGTGTATCGGCTCAAAATATCCCAATCGGAGCATCTGTAGTAAAATCCCACCTTCCCCCTCCAGTAGCAGGTCTTTAGATCTGAAAACAAGAGGAAATAATGGTTTCAACGTTTGTTCTGT
Source organism: Chaetodon trifascialis (assembly GCF_039877785.1). Taxonomy (NCBI): domain Eukaryota; kingdom Metazoa; phylum Chordata; class Actinopteri; order Chaetodontiformes; family Chaetodontidae; genus Chaetodon; species Chaetodon trifascialis. The sequence continues at coordinate 22,484,149 of NC_092073.1, forward strand.
GCTTTTAAAACTCTGTCATTCATCAAGCTTTTATAATTTTAGAAGAAAGGCTGCGACCAAAGATTGTTTCATTATTGGTTCATCTGCAAAATACTCAATATTCAAATGTTTGCATGATGAAAAATGCTTGTCACAACTTCCCGACAGCTCCAAAAGACCCAAAGAAGTTTAATATCATATTAGACATTCAGATTTGAGAGACTGAAACCAGCAAAAAAAACAATGATCAACATTGTTTACGATCAACTTTTGTTGACTAAATGATTCATCATTTAAGGTTTAGTTGGGAGATATTTGGTCATTTCATCTGTTTTAACTGTGAGGTAAGAGGAAGTAAAACTGGATTTGAGGAAAAAGGGTTTTTTTAAAGTAAGGTACATGAGATTAATTCTAAAATGAAAGGAGCTTACATCATCAATGTCCTCATCATCGTCGCCGATGTCATCAAACTGGATCTCGTCGTCGTCTCCAGGCCCGAAGGTGTCTGTCTCATTGATTTTGGCTGCGAGAAGACGACAGGAAGTGTTAAAACAGGAAATGCCATTCACGTTCAGGAATCAGAAAACATCCCGTTTGTACATAACTGACATAAAACAGGACAGAAGTGTCATGAAGGCCGGGACAGCGAGGACATCTGCTGTCTAAAGTCAGACACTACGTGCACTATTTGTTAACGATGCAAGACGACAAACTGTGACAGAAACATTAGAAACATGAAGGCTGAGGTTTGTTTTGGACCAAAGGAATCAGTTTACAGGAGCAGTATAAATAAACCCTGGGCTCGTCTGACGACAGTGACGTGGACTCTTTGGGCCCAGCAGGCGTGGCGTTGGCGTGGCGTGCGCTTTGACTCACCGTGCTCTGGCAGCTCTCCGTAGGCTTTCAAACTGCGAGCCTCGTCTGCGTTATACTTGAGGATGACATCAGCTTTGTTATCCTGAAACAGAAGACGAGGAATGAGGAAGTGCAGCGAAGAGCTCACACTGTTTGTTTTAGTCACATGTTGGGTCAGCTGAAGGTAACTGTACCAAAAACCTGATTACAGGAGAGACAGAGGAGCCAAAACGGGTCAGTGTTCAGCGATGGACGAAATGATAACAAGCAGCAAGATGTGATCAAAGACCCTTTGTGCTAACGGCTGCAGGGACACGAATATATCAGCAAACCAACAAGTCTGTGTCCATGTTTAAGTGTTTTGGGCTTTAGCAGACGATGACAAATAAATCTAAATATGAACCGTTTATTTAAATAATGACAAAATCCTTAAAAAGGAGCAGAAAATCAAACATGCAATAAATGCTAATGCGAGTCAGTTACAGGCAGTGTCAACAGGCTGAGTGTGTCACGTATGATCGACCAACACACCTGGTAATCTCTCAGTCCGACCAGGATGATGTCTGACGTGTTAATCCAAACCTAGAGGAAAACAAAACAGAGCAGAGATTAACCAACACACTGCACTTTGTCACACACACACACACACACACACACACACACACACACACACACACACACACACACACACACACACACACACACACACACACACACACACACACACACACACACACACACACACACACACACGGTCAACTGAGTCCATACTGCCACATTAACGGTGGCTGACTGACCATTGACAACACGCCGAGTCAGCATTACGTCAGGGGGTTTCCTGTGTGTGCTGGTGGGGAGAAAGGTGCGAGAGGACGGGCAGGACATTCCTACCTTTTTCCGGAGTTTTCCTCTGATGTGGCAAAGCCGCTTGGTTCCATCAAAGCACATGGCCTCCAGACGTCCGTTCCCCAGCATTTTGATCACCTGAGCGTATTCTGGAAGACACAAGAGGGCAGACAATGGTTAATCCGAGGTGACAAACTCAGCAAAATGACCTTAAAATCAGACATACCAAGTGCTGAACAAGGGTTAGATTAGAAACCAAGACGTCATGTGGAGGTCCTGCTCACAAAACCTGCCAGCAGGTCAAACAGTAGCTGGTGCATTTTGGTACGAGTGAGATCAACCGAGTGCTTCACAGATACAAAAACAGGGTCAACACATGACATAAACTACATAATGTGTATCGTTGGAGGTGTCCAGTCTCACCTGAAATAAACAACACCTCCGCTCACGTTAGGAGAGATTATTATGTTGAATTAAATCTTAAGCTTCAGGGAAAATGAGCAGTGGTTGTATCTCACAGAAATCTAATTTCTTAAAAAAGTGCCAGATGCAGGTAAAAAGCGCTGAGGGATGGAAACAGAAGGCCTCAGCGTCACTGACGTCTGAATGGGAAGGTTCTACTGTCGCTGTTTGTACAAAAAAGGCCAGCAAAGACAGAGGAGGGGGAGCTTCAGCATAAAACAAGAGGAAACAGATCAATCCTTTTACATTTTTAATCACACGACACCCATGACCTGACTGAATTAGAGTTTATTAAATTAAATATGAAAGCGAGTCCTTCCATTTCTTCAAGTTTCTATCAACATTAAGTCCTGCTCCAAACGAGAGCATTCAGTGTGAGTTAAGTGAGCCGAAGCCTCGTCCACACACCGGCTCACTTCCATACCAACAGGGATTTTGGCAGCACTTTGCACTGCAGTGGAAGCTCTGAGCTCCTCTGACTGCGGGCTGATACTGTCCCACCGACCGAGGCAGGGTAAGAACGTCCTCTGCACGTCAAAACGTCTTCTACTTAAAACATCACCGCTGAAATTATACTCCTTCAAATGTGAGATGTGCATTGTGCAAACTGTTGTAACATTAGCAGTTTCTGCTTGTGCTTTAATTCTCTGATTCAATTTTTCTGGTAAGACACACAAAAGTACAGAAACAAAATTGATCATTTCATTGTTTCAGGACAAAAACTAACCACGATTTTCATTATTAGTTAGTCTGCCAGCGGCTCCAATATTAATCCAGTAATTGTTTATAAAACATCAGAAAACAGAGGAAAATGCATGTCACAATGTCCAAAAGCACAATGAGCTGCTGGTTGCTGTTTGAAGGAACCAACAGTGCAAAGACATTCAGCTGACGGTCAGAAGAAACACAGAAGACGCTCAAAATTTACAACCTGAAACAAGAGATTTTGGCTCCTTTTGCGTAAAATTGATGATTTAATTATTAATGCATCCTTACAACTGCTGCCCACTAATCTCTGTTGATTGACAGAGCATTTCAGCTCTACTCAAGTGTGAAGATTTGCCTGCTTCCCAGTTTTACATCAAAGTAAATTAAAGACCAGATCCACTAGTGACAGGAGTACGATATCCTCACTTCAGAGCTGCAGCAGTGACCATGATGACCTCCTCAGACCAAACGCTGACAAGTTCATTCTGTGTCCTTGATTTGGCTTTAAAGGGGAATAACTAAACACTTCTGTCCCCCTCAGAGAGACACATGCAGTTCAAAGGCAGACAGTGATGGATCTTTTTATTTTACTGCCTTTACTCCAAATCCAGCAGCTGCTTCCTGTTTCCCAGATCAGCCTGAAACTGCATCAGAACCAGGACTCACCCTGTCCGTCCTCTTTGAACACCAGCTCTCTCTTCTCAGACTCATTCTCGTTCTTTCCACGTCGCCGATTCTTTCCTCCTTTACCTGGAATAAAAATGAGACAGGAGGACCCCAGTTAATGCTGTCCATTCGTTTTCATTGGGTCCTTTTCACCGAGCTAATGGTTGTTATCAGTTAGCCCTCGGTTCCAGCTAAGTCTCTCTCTCGCCGTGTCATTTCCAGCTGGTACACTTCTTCCACAGACAATCAGTCTATAATCAGTGATTTACACAACACCTATTTTAATGCCGGTGTCAACCACTCCCTGCTTGACAGTAAAGACACGGAAAGATGATAACGATTAAGATGACGTTGTCTAGCTAGCTCGCTAATCTAGGTGACATCCTCGGGATGACAGTTTAATGGACGCTCAAATGAGTTTAATATGCTGGTACAACGTTAGCTGGTGTTAACAAGTGTTAGTTTAGGTTAAATAAAGTCGCAATGTCCCGGCCTGACTGGGGTGGGGTTTAACTAGCAACTAGCTAGTTAGCTGTATCAAATAGCAACGAAATTACGCGACCAAGTACATTCTCGTTAGCTAACCGGCTAACAGGCACAAAGTGTTGAACACCTTTATCCCGCCTAAACTCATTCCATCGTTATTTCAGCCAAATTTCTGTTTGGTGGCCACGTTAACGCTACATACGCACATCGCCGACGGCTTTGTAAGCGACTCTTAATTCATGTTGCTAACTAGCGTTAGCTGGTCGGTGTCACGTTTTCACTGCGTGTGTCTTCGCGGCGGGCTCGACAGCACGAAGACGATTAACTTCACTGAAACATCCGTTCACGTCTTCCTCCGCCTCTTACCTTTATTTTTGGGCATATTCTTTTACGCCTTGGTCACGTTAATTCCACTCAGTAGAAACGACTGATGGTTAAACAATTACTGTTTACAACAGTCAGCGAAAGCACAGGTCTATACTGACTTCACGGGACGAGTAGCTAGCTAGTCACTGCTGATTTTCTCCGCCGGTTTGCGCATGCGCCCGCCAAGACATTCAAAACTCTGTTGCTTTATTGAAATAGGTGATTGTTACAGAGACAATGGCGTTCAGTTGATGGCTAAACGGCAGGTAAACAATAAAAAATAGTACTGGAAGAAATATTCATATTCTTTACTGATGTAAAAGTAGAAATACCCAATGTAAAATTACTATTCTAGAAGCCAAAGTCCTGTATGTAAAGTATTATCAACAGAATGTGCTTAAAATATCAATAGCAAAAGTAGACTCATTCCACAGAAACGACTCCACGCTCCACATTTTTACTTTTTTCTTCCTCATGTGTCATTTCATTGTCATGTTCTGTCTTTCAGTCATGTGATGATACACAAATGGGGAAACGTAAGTAATTCAGACATTAAATATTCATGTTTTAGACTGACCCACCTGTCTTACACTCAGAAGTTTGATGTGGCTCAACCGACAGTTGAAAACTTCAAGATGTGTCCACTCGATAACATTAAAGAATTAAAAGAATTTTTGTCATGTGTTTTTGCAGATTAAAGTTTGAAGCATGCAGGAAAACGTGTTCCGATCAAAAGAGGTGAGCGGTCAGAGAGTGATTGATATCTGAAGGAAAAAGAAACACAGCAGAACTCACAGTAATATTACAAGATTTTCCCACATCACAGTCGGCGCTGTACTCCTCCGCGCCACCAGGGGGCGCGCCGCGCCGTCGCTGCGCTGTGGGTAGTTTTATTTTCCCAGAGAGAAAATAGACATTTTGGTCGAAGCTCTGCTCCTGAACGGAATCTGTTGACCCTCCTGCACCGACCGTCAGTCTACCATCGTCTGTTTCTCAACTTTAAACTTCACCTGTGCGTCTCAGCTCTTTGCTTCTTCTGACAGATGGCCGACTGCTGCAAAGTTTAAGAAAATATCTGTTTTCGGCTGGGACTTGTAGTCTCTCTGCACATTAGCCACCTTGTTGCTAAGCTAGCTGCAGTTTTGTTTCCAGCCCAGCGAGGTTTGGCTGTGATGGCTGACTTCAGCAGCAGGATCATGGTGAGTGTTTCTGACCATTTATTTAATTTATTTAAGAGGCTGAGCTGCAGAGGAGAGCTGCTGCTTCTCTGAGCTCAGCGAAACAGAATAGCACATGTTTTATTACAGGGGCAGTAAACATTACTGACAGCATGTGTTCATAAATTACAGTCTGCAATAATTATTTCTAATGAAATACTTTTGGATACAAATCTTTTTATTTCCTCTCTAGTAAAACAAGTTAAAATACAAACGTTACAGCAATAACAGAGCATAGACTTCATGATCACAGGCTAATATAAAGAAATAAATAAGTAAAAGCATATTAGCAGAGTTTTATATTTGCATTAAGACTTAAAACATTATGTAATAATAATAATGACAGTAATGACTATAAACTTTAGTCATAAAGCACCTTTCACAGTAAAAATGCATTTACAATAAAAACATTTCATGCACCAAGTGGATTAAAAAAAGAGCGGACCAATAATCAAGTAAAATGAAAAAGGAGAGCACTTTACAACAAAGTCCAAACTATAAAAATAAGAACGCAGTCTGTTTAACATAAGATGGATGTTGACTGACAGTAAAATAAACATGATACTTTTGTACATAAAATGCATAAACTGTCATAAAAACAACATTTTAACAGACGTGCAGACGTGCAGCTTTCATGTAGCGACACAGAAACGTGTTCGTTCTGTTCATCGGCTCCTCAAACATTAAACGTTCTGTTTCTCTCGTGTCAGATGTCTTCTGAACACCTGGCGGTCGGCGGCGGGCCGGCGGGAAAAGCGGCGGCGTCCACGGTCGTGTCAGGAAATGGAAGCTGGGAGGGCGCCGGCGGGCTGGACCAGATAACGGTGGTGAGGATAGATGACACGCACATCGCTGAGGAGCAGTCTCACGTCGGGGGGAAGTTTAAAGATGGCGCCACAGAGTTCTACGAGGTGGTGGAGTACTCGATGCCTGCGGAGGAGGAGGAGGCCGTGGGGGAGGAGGAGGAGGACAGCGTTTATGTCATCGAGTACTCGAATCCTGAGGAGGAGGGAGAGAGCTACCAGTTCACGATGTCCGTCGATCGATCGCTGCCGGCTAAGAAGCCGGGAGTGAAACATCCCGTGTTCAGGGAGGACGCCGCCGCTCCCGTACCTGTGGCACCCAAACCGTCCAGGCCACCGAGGCCGAGGCACGAGGGGAGGCAGAAGAGGAAGCTGGTAACTGAAGAGGAGGTCACAAAGGAGGAGGTGGTGAGCAATAAGTGTGTGTTGGAGCTCGGGGAGAACTACAGTGACGTGATGGCGATGAATTCAGGCTCAGATAAAAGACTGGTGTGCCTCCTCTGCCCGCCGCCCGGGAAGTTCTTCAAGAGAGGCGCCGGGCTGGCCGTCCATTTGAAACAGATGCACCAGATGCTGGGAAAGAAGACGTTCTTCTGCACGTCGTGCCAGAAATCGGTTCGCACTCAGATCGAGCTGGACGCCCACACGAAACGCCACGCCAACCACGGCGCCGTGTTCACCTGCCTGCTCTGCTCGGCGGAGGAGGCGGAGAAGACGGGCTTCAAAGGCTCCAAGTGGGGCCTGAAGAAGCACCTGGAGAAGGAGCACCCGGGCGTCATCCCACGCTGCGACATCTGCAACAAAGGCTTCAAGACGCTCATGTCGTACCTGGCCGACCAGTTCAGGCACGTCGGCGTGTCGCCCTACTACTGCGCCAAGTGTCAGATCTACGAGATGACCGAGAGGGGCCTGAGCATCCACGTCAAGAACCACGACAAGAAGAAGAAGGAGCAGGAGTCCGGAGAGAAGCTGCTGCAGACGCTCGGCGTGTCCGCCGCCGTCGATAACTCCGCCACAGACGACTCCGACTTCTGACACGTTTTGTCCTTCGGCTGGATCTCTGCCGGCGTCCTCAGACTAAAGCGGCGGCGGCGGCAGCTCGGTGACCTCCTCTTCGTCAGACGGACCGCTGACGTTTATGCATCTTTGACTGAACTTTGGACTCAGTTTGTTTGTCTTCGTCAACCTTTTTTGTAAGCGGCCCTCTTATTTCAGATTGCGTGCCATGAGCCGGAGTCGTCCCCCTGCGGCGTCCATCGGTGTCCCGCTCAGTGAGTACAGTTATGTTGAAGTGGCCTCAGCGGGAAGGCAAGGGTCTCGTGTTTGTGTCGTCAGCCATCGGGCTGATGTGAGCCAGATGTGTGATGACCAGCTTCATTTAAAGGGATGAAAACGTTTATTCTCTGGGCGTCAGATGAGGAGATCGATGCGTCTCCTCGACCATCAGCTGACGCCTGAAAGCTCAAAGATTAACCCGACATGTTTAATGGTACAGCCACCAAAGCGTGTCCCACATCCCTTCAGTGAAGCTGGTCTTCTTCATCCTCACTTGTCTCACTGATGAAGTGTCAAAACGCAGTGAAAACGCACATTAAAGCCTTCGAATGTTTGATTTTGTTTGGCCCAGAACCCAAAGATAATCACTGAAAACGATCCAGAGAAACTGTAAACTCTCACTTTAATGAAGGAATCGACGCCTCAGACCCCCCCGGCCTCCCCGGCCCCGCGCTGCGTTCAGGTGTGTAAATACTGTATATTCCCCGTTTGTCATGAGTTACTCCAGCTACAGTAGAAGAATCTTTTCACGCCGCAGCGACAGACGAGCGTTTACGGTGACGCCGTCCGCACGGCAGCAGCAGGCCGTTAACACGGTTTAAAGACTGAGTTTGATCTCCAGACGCTTCGTACTCGAACGCTCCCTGAACGCAGCATGTTCCCATCACTGCCGCTGATCACATGGAGGCAGGAAGCGCGTTCACGTCCTGTGGTTCACGGAAAGATGTTTCCGCCTGTTTGACGTAAACGTCGTCACTGTAAATGAAAGCAGACGATTTAACTGAAGCTTCTGGAAACGTTGTGGAGCTTTCTGTCGCTCCAGTGACGAGCGGACCAACTGCGTCTACTGATGAAGCTCACGGAAAGCTCCGGAACAGCTGCGAAGGTTTAGTCAGCGCCATCGTGTGAGCCCGACGTAGAAGATTTCCTTAGAAATGATTTAGAAACGTCACAGTTAGCCGACAGAAGCATCAATAAACTCCAGTAAAGTATTTTTATAATCGTCGTTTCTGAAGATCTCAAAGTGGCTTTTAGCGTTTTTGACACTCGAAGGTGAAAAAAAATCAACAACCCGTGAAAGTAACGATCAGTGATCGATCGTGAAAGTAACGATCAGTGATCGATCGTGAAAGTGACAAGAATTCTTTCTATCAAACAGATTAAAGCAGCGTCTCAATTACACTTTATTTACATTATTTTTTATCCCTTAATTCATTTGGACCCTGTGAGGGGCCTCAGCCCACAGATTGAAAACCACTGAGTACTCTGTGTGTGTGTGTGTGTGTGTGTGTGTGTGTGTGTGTGTGTGTTACAGTTAAACGCAGTTCAGATTATCATGTGGAACCTGTTGAAGCCCAAAATGTGGATTTTAAACCCAGCGATGATCAAAATACTGAGACGGTTTAACGTTCACTAGTTTTTAATCTTTTTAATTTTTATTCTTGCAATCATGGGATCAAAAACAAGCTGTGTTTTTAATTTAATTGAGGTCATAAAACAATAAAAAGTCCAACATGAATCATGAATTTTCTACCTTTGGAGGCTGAAACACGTGTTAAAGGTGCTAAAACGGCTGAACTATGAACAGGGTTTGGTGCACAAACGCTGAGATGAAAATGAGTTTTTCTTTCTGAAAATGGATCGTTTGGATCAAAGTCGTGGATTTTACTGTTTTTTATTCTTTGCTGTAACATTTCGTCTCTGCAACTCTGTTTTATTTTGTGACATCATTAAAGGGAAACGCCACTGATTGGTTGAGCACTGTTGGATTTTTCTCCTCCTGATTGGTCGATAGTTTTGCAGCTTTTTGGCTGTAAACCAAAGTTTTGGTCAGTTCACACTTTGGCCTGATGGTGGCGCTCGACCATAAACCGGAATCCTTCTGCACTTCAGGTGGGTTTTTGTTGTGTTTTGATTGATCTGCGCTCGATGCGTCTGGTCTGATCCAAACATCAGCTCGGCCTGTGGGGAGTACTCCGTCCTTTACTGCAGTAACGTACTAATACACAACACAGTGTGAAAATACTCTGTTACAAGTAAAAGTCCTGCATTGAAAATGTCTTTGAGTAAAAGTCTGATTTTAATGATCAAATAATTAATTTTCTGTCGATCAGCTGAAACTTTGGTACTTTAACGTGGAACAAAACATATTTCAGAAGTTTTTTTGTGTGTAAAAATCCTCATGAGGCGTTCAATGAGAGTCGGCACGCGTTCATCAGCTGATTATCCTTTTATTGTTTTCATAGAAAGTCCAACTCTCCCTGCAGGTACAAAAACAGAGAGCTGGCGTAGCAGCAGGGCTGAAAGCGACTGACAGGTCAGATAACAGAGGAAGAGGAGGACGAAGAGGAAAGACGTTCATAATCACAGAAAGAAAAGATCATTCCTTTTACATTCCTTTATCCCAGAGCTGTACATCGATAGACGAGGCAGAGATCAACAGTTCCACATTTCTTATTCTCTAAAAACACAGAAGAAGACTTGAGTTTGTCCCTTTGCGCGGAGACGCCGGCAGGCAGGAAGCTGGCGAGGCGTTCACGGACGGCTCGCTGATTGTCGGGTCACACCTCAGGTGCGAGGAGGCACGCAGGTACAGGTTTGACCTGAATACTGGACTCTGGGGGATCTGGTCCAGCACAGAGGGCTTTGACAGGATGGAGCGCCCCCCGCTGGGTGGAGGTCAACACGTCCAACATGTCCAACACTTCTGCAGGTCACTGAAGAGACTGAAGCTGAGTGTTTAAAGGGCCGCTTCACCCAAGCTACAAAACTTCACCCAGTCATGGTCCTGGACACGTTTGTGATCTACTTAAATGAAGTACTGTCAGTATTTGAAGTACTCGTTGTGCAGACTGGCTGGTCTCTAAGTGTGACGCTGTAGGAGACATGTGAGATCATTTTCATGATCAGTTCACATCCTTTGTACTGCAGAGTAGATCAGCCGTCCAGTACTGCATCATGGTGTTAAATACATGTAGTGGAGTAAAGACATTTATCTGAGTTCCTCCTTACGTTTCAGATTAAGACTTCACATAAAAACATGATACTTGTTCCTAAAACACAATAAATAGTTAAAGATCATCTGTTTTTCTCACCAGGTCTCATTTTCAATGACGGCTGGAGCCTCAGAAAGGTGAAATGATCAAACCTTTCATAATAAAAGCACCGATGATGAGAGAAGAGTCCAGATTTGTGACGCTGGACTTTTTTTTCCCGCCTCGTAAACCATCTGAAGACCCCTCAGATTACTCCTGAGAGCGTTTAGCTGAAAGCAGACTGAGTGCAGGACTTTCACTGTTGTACTTTTACTCTGTTGAACTTGTACTCAGACGCCTGACACGTGTGCACGTGTTGTTCTTAGCTTGTGTAGTTTGGGTGAACTTCAGTCTCTTCGTGCTTGCAGCTGGTGGAACTGGAATGTCTGTGAACGCACCGCTGAGTCTTCACTGCTACACTTTGAGTTTAAAGGTTTCTACTGACAGGACGTCGTCTTCATCACCAGCACCAACACGTTTCATTCCTGCTCAGGTGGAAGTGACGTTTCAGTCAGTGGGACACCTGTGAAGGACAGGTGGTGCCTTCAGCTCAGGTGCTGCACGTCTGCTGAACGCCTGCTCGCCTCCTGCTCGCCGCCCGCCGCTCACGCCGTGTGCTTCTTATGTGCATGTCTCTCCTGCCGGACATATAAAAATGCATCATCTTGATTCGTAGAAACCTGAGTTGCTCGACGTGTTTGTATATTTACAGTTCCTCCTGTCTGCGGCGCGTTCGGAGACCACCGGCCGGCTCGTACAGAAGAGGCTCAGAGGCTGATCCGGGTTCAGGTCTTCACCTTGTCCTTTAGTAAAACATCGTCTTGAAGCTGCAGCTGTCCAGAAAACTGGAGGCAGTACTTCTACACACAAATACACCAAAACTGCAGTCGGATCAGCCTGAGCGACGCTTTGCTTTATAGTTTCTCCAGTGCTGGAAAGTAACTGAGTACATTTACTCGCTTTACTACTTTACATTACATTCCAGTAGATTAGATTACTCTGGACGGGGTCACTCTGCATAGTGAGTACTTTTGGTACTTTCAGTATATTCTGATATAGTGTACTATAGTGTACCACAACTGCCGGATTAAAGCAAAAGAAGAAGAAGAGGAGCCACAGCTCACTGCGTGTTTCCTGCCTTCACTTTGAATCAGAACGTCAGCCCTCCTGTCGCCACCAGAGGGCGCTTTAAAACCCCAAAATACAAAGTAAAGGAAGAAGCTGCATCGCTCCTTATTGTCAACAAATCCTCCAAAAAGGTCAGAACACGTCAGACCCTGCAGCCGTTTGAGGAAACGGACCCAGTTTAAGGATAAACTGGATGTTTGTGAGGTGTTTTTACCTCTTCAGTAGGAACCAATGGGCTGTGAGCCTCAGACAGGAAGTCAGAGACGGAACAACACGCCGCTGGTTTTGCTCTTTTCGTGGGATTTGTCGACAGTAAGACAAACACAGAATACTGCCGCTCTTGTTCTTGAGTCAGTGAAGTTTTCACAGACTCAGACATCGACCGACGACCGTCTGCTTTTGTTCTTTGAGTTCTGCACCTGAAAAGGTAAAATACTGGAAGTGTGAGACAAAATCAGGCTGGAGCGACTTTTCTTCACCCCAGAGTCAGAGTGAAGTTTGAGTAAATGCTCGTTATCTTTCCCGGACGCTTCAGGCTCTGATGGTTATCTGCTGCGAGCGTCGGTCGGCGCCGTCTGTCCTTTCCTGTCGACGGCGTCGTCCCAGAGGCTACTTGAGGTTTAAATAGAGGATCTACAGCTACGAACCATGACGACAGTATGATGACAATGATCCTAGCTCTTTAAATGCATACGTTAGATTAGCGTGTTCCTATGTTCAGGTTCCCCCGGTGAAGTAAATAAATACAGTTCTTTGTGTTCCTGACGCGCTCCGTCTCCGGGTCCGCGAGGCGGCGCTGATTGTCCGAAGCAAAGTGCCGCAGGAGGACTCGGCCTCCGCGGCGGGACCGGTTTCCACGACAGCTCAGTCCGGCTGCCGATCGGTGACGCTAAAGCTGAGAAATCCAGATCCGACAGAGTCCGTTAAGGTGCAGGGAGGGGGGCAGGGGTCTCGTGTTCCTTTTTGGCGTTAGCGGTTCCTGGGTCCATCAGTAGTCTGTCCCGCCGGACCGGATCAGAGGGAGGGGGGCGGGAGTCCGGCGGAGGTCAGATAGAGGTCAGAGTTGAGGGGGGGTGGGGGGGGGGGGGAGGGGGTCGAAGGTCACAGAGCGGTGGAGGTGATCTTCTTCATCCCCCTTCGCTGGGCCAGCGTGGAGCAGCCCACCGGCTCCAGGACCGTGGCGACGTTCCTGTTCAGGGCCGAGTAGGTGGCCGCCATCGCACCCTGGAGGGGGGACAGAGGGGGGAGAGTCAGTCGGCTGCCGGCCAATCGATCGATCAGTTCATTGATCAGCTAACTGAAAACAGGCTGGACTTCTGTTTGATGACGTTTTACGATCAATAATGGACAGAAGCATCAGATGCAGCTCTGCGTGTTCAACCAGATTCGTTTACGCTGCCTGAATAAGACGGACAGGTGTGTGTGTGGTGTGTGTGTGGTGTGTGTGTGTGTGTGTGTTCACGGTGTGTCTCACCTTGACCAGGTGTGGCGCGTCCTGTCTGTTCAGGGTGTATTTGGGCAGCTGGTCTCTGTGCGTCACCCACGGGTGACGGAGGACCTGACCCGCCGTCAGCCGCCGGTGGGGGTCGACGTGCAGCATCTTGGACACCAGGTCCTGAGGGGGTCAGAGGTCACACGTGAGCTCAGGGTCAACAACATGCTGAAGGGCCAGAGACACAACGTCCAAACTTCTTTTAGGAGGAAGTGTGTGTGCGTGTGTGTGTGTGCGTGTGTGTGCGTGTCCACACCTTCGCCTCGGCTGACACAGAGTTCCAGTATCCTCCGCTGAGCGAGAACTTCCCGCTGCCGATGCGAGCCAGAATCTCCTCCGGCGTGTCCTCCGGTCCGTTAGCGAACGGAGTGAAGCTGGAGACGGGTGGAGGACAGGAGAGAGACGGATGAGACGGAGACAGAAGTCACATTCAGACAAACGAGTGTTTTACAAGGATTTTTAATGAAGGCGTGTGAGGGAGACGCCGGGGGTTTGAACCCACCCTGTCAGCATGGTGTAGAGCAGGACCCCCAGACTCCAGATGTCACAGGCGGCGTCGTAGCCCTGCTTCTTCAACACCTGCAGAGACACAGACGCACGTCACGTCTCACCTCATGTTCAACAAACCTGACCTTCAGCTTTTCTGCTCATGAAGCAAACACGTTGGAGAAACACCGGGTACCTCGGGCGCCACGAAGTTGGCGGTGTAGCACGGCGTCATGAGCAGGCCGTTCTCCGCCCTCAGCTGCTTGGCGAAGCCGAAGTCGCAGATCCTGATGGACTCGGCGTTCCCGCTCTCGTCCACGTACAGGATGTTGCTGGGCTTCAGGTCTCTGTGCACCACCTGCGAACACGACAGCTGTTTGACTTCACAGACCCTTCTCATCGCTCTGTCTCACCTCTGCGGTGGAAATGATGAAGAGCGGGAAGGTTTCCCGCCGTGGGCGACCTCCACGTACCCCCTGCACATGCAGGTACTCCACGGTCTTGGTGATGGTGTAGAGAACCGCGCTAGCTTCCCTTTCAGAGAAAAACTTCTGTCGGAGGATTTTGTCGAGCAGCTCGCCTCCTTTCATCAGCTCCGTCACCAAGAAGACCGAGCGGCCGTCGTCATACACCTGCGTGAGGACGACACCTGATTCAGTCACTGTGACTTAAAGCCAACCTATACGGCAGCTTCAGACTTTTAGAGGTTTGTTCCAAAACACGCAGCGTGAACGCGATGCCAGGCTCCACCGAGCGGCGAGAGGATTAAAACAGCTGCTTGGAGAGCAGACTTTTATTTTGAAGGCCTCGTTTAAAAGCACCAGAATCACACTTCTGTTGACCGCATCAGACTCACGTCCTTCAGGGTGATGATGTTGGGGTGCTGCCCGTATCTCAGCAGGATCTCCACCTCCTCCGTCGGGTCTTTCTTGGCCTTGCTGATGATCTGAAACAGAGACAGACGGTGGTCACAGAGCAGGCGAGCTGAACGCGGACGTCTCGCCGCAGATGGCGGCGGTCTTACCTTGACGGCGTACTCCATGCCGGTTCCCTTGTGCACGCAGCGCTTGCAGATGGAGTACGAGCCGACGCCGATGTCCTCTTTGATCTCGTAGGTGTCTGAGAACTGGGACGTACTTCTGTGAAGCTGCTGCATGCAAAGACAAACATCAGCACATTATTACTCACTGAGTGGAGACGAAGAGGAAGGATCCAAAATGGCGCATCGTCAGCGATCGACTCCGGGGTTAGCAGGCCTTTCTGGTCTTTTAGCTTCACCTAATGGTTCTCCTGTTTCCCGGCCCACAATGCCGAGCAGCGTAATGTAAACCACCTTTTATGGGTTCGCACAGCTCTGCCAGTTCATCAAAGGCGGGAAGTTTACCAGACGCACATTTGCAGATATGAACGAGTGTGTGCATTACAGGAAACAGTGGAGGCTCTTAAAGGGCCGGCACTCCCTCCTCCCGTCTGCTCCTTCGTTTTAGAAAATACGTCTTCATCAAAGGGCTCTGGAGGTTGTCTGGGATGGCCTCACCCAGCAGAAGTTCATTCAGCTCGCTCTCTGATGACGGTTTGCAGCCAACGCCCTCGTGGGTCTTTGCTTCCACTCATTGCGGCTCACCCCTCAGGTCAGACTACCTCTGACATCTGTTGAATTACGGAGTGTGTGTGTGTGTGTGTGTGTGTGTGTGTGTGTGTGTGTTTGTGTTTGTGTGTGTGTGTGTGTATGTATGTATAAATTACAGAGTGTGTGTGTACCTGAACGATGGTGTTGGGGATAGGTTGTGTGTCCTCTTCTGTTATGGCCACAAAGCTGAATCCTCTGAACAGCTGATGGGCGTTGGCACTGGGAGGAACCCCCGGAGAGTCTGAGACACAAACACAAACAGCTGTTGGTCGACATTTTACCCAGGATGCAGTGCAGCTCAGTGCAGTGTGAACGGGAGGAGGAGGAGGAGGAGGGGGGACAGGCGGTACCTCTGGGTGTTTTCGCCGTGAACTCTGGATCGAAATAGAAAGTGTCGTCAGGTCGTCCTGAGGCCGGTTTGAAGGGGGGGTGGATCTCTCTGCGGAAGAGTTTCTGCAGGGGAGACGAAAAGTCAGAGACGCACAGAAGAGACAAAACGATGAAGATTTGAGTCAAAGCTTGTCCACCGGAGACACTGACGTTCCAGTCGATGGTGCTGAAGAACTGATGCCTCTTGATCTCCTCCACGCCGTCCGGTCCAGCTCCTGCAGACAAACACACCAGCTGTCAGTCCGCTGTGGTGGAGGACAGACCAGCAGGGGGCGACGTGACGCCACAAACACAACATCACTGTCCGATTGTGCCAGAGGACAGCACGTCCCTCTGAAGACCAAACTCTTTAAAGACATTCACACTGAAAAAGGCTCTAAAACAGCTGATCACTGTGGATCTTAGAGGAGGAAACATTTGAAGGGGACTATTTTCTTCACTCCTGTCATGTGAGCGCGTTGTGGAGGTTTACCTAATCTGTTGGCGGGGTTGCGTTTGAAAAGGTTCCTGAGGAGACTCTGAGCCTCGGAGCTCAGAAACTGCGGCATTCCCAGCTTGGCCCTGCGAAGACAAGACGAAGAGTCCACGTCAAAGCAGAAGGTTTCTGGCTGACATATTGTATATCCAAACTGAGAGCATGTGAAAGACTAGCCGACGTTATGACACACACACACACACACACACACACACACACACACACACACACACACACACACACACACACACACACACACACACACACACACACACACACACACACACAGGAAACACACTCAGCAGTCTGCAGAGTCTGCTCAGCATGTCCCTGCAGACGGACGCTGAGAGCAGAGAGACGGCAGAGGAAGCAGACGGGTTAATACTTCCTGCCAGTTGTTTTTCTCCAACTTGATTCTCTCCTTCACTTCTCCTCTCCTCCTCCTCTCTCTCCTCCTTCTTCGCTTCTCCTCTCCTCCTCCTCCCTGGCCTCTCCTCCTCCTCCCTCCCCTCACCTCTCCTCCTCCTCCCTCCCCTCTCCTCCTCCTCCCTCCCCTCACCTCTCCTCCTCCTCCCTCCCCTCGCCTCTCCTCCTTCACTTCTCCTCCTCCCTGGCCTCTCCTCCTCCTCCTCCCTCCCCTCACCTCTCCTCCTCCTCCCTCCCCTCCTTCACTTCTCCTCCTCCCTGGCCTCTCCTCCTCCTCCTCCCTCCCCTCGCCTCTCCTCCTTCACTTCTCCTCCTCCCTGGCCTCTCCTCCTCCTCCTCCTCCTCCCTCCCCTCTCCTCCTCCCTCTCTGTTATAAATTGCTATCAGAACACTTGAGTCCATTTGTCTTATCTCTCCTCTTCCTCCTGAGTGCTGCACTTTATCTTGTCTAAAATGAATCCTTCTCTTTCCCCTGGGCCGCAGGAAGGGGGGGGGGGAGGACAGTCTCACGCCGTCTCTCTCGTACTGTCTCTCTGCGTCTCCTCGGATGTGCGGTAAGCTGTAATAGAAGCGTGCCGGCAGTATAAAGTGTCTTACTTGAGGATCATGGTCATCGTCTCTTTCCGGTCTTTGCCTTGAAACGGCAGCGTCCCCGTCAGCATCTCGAACTGAGACAGAACAAAAACATGTCCACAGTCAAAACTTTATGCTTTTCAGCGGGACAACTGACGACGCTTTAGACATAACATGCATTTCCTGTTGTGTTTTACTGAATCCTGTCCACCACAGCCGCACGGCGAGCGGCATCCTCTCACCATGAGCACGCCGTACGACCACCAGTCGGCGCTGTGCGTGTGTCCCCGCCTGTTCACCACCTCGGGGGCCATGTACTCCACCGTCCCGCAGAAGGAGTAGGCCTTGTTCTCGTGGTCTATGGACTCCTTACTGAGGCCGAAGTCTGACACACGAAGCAGCCATAAAGACAGAGTTATCAGACGTTACAGCAGCCAGAGCTCGCAACACACACACACACACACGCACACACACACACACACACACACACACAGCAGGTGTGACATTACGCACCGGTCAGCTTGATGTGTCCGTCCTCATCGAGCAGGATGCTGAAATAACAGAAAAGCTTATTTTTCACACTCTGAAAGAAAAGTCTGCAGGAAAAGTGTGTGTGTGCGTGTGAGTGAGTGCGTGCATGTGTGTGTGCGTGTACGTGCGCCTACTTCTCCGGCTTGAGGTCTCTGTAAATGATGCCCAGGCTGTGCAGGTGATCGAGGGCCAGAGCGAGCTCGGCCAGGTAAAACTTCACATCCTCCTCTGTGAACATCACCTGCAACACACACACACACGCACGCACGCAGACACACACACACACGCACACTCTTAGTCCAGCACGTTTCCAGTTGTCTCAGCTCGGTCAGACTGGCATTAAAGCAGCAGTGCGTCTTCTCTGTTTGTTTTGTAAGCTTTCATCATGAAATTGGTCGATGTGATGTGAAACTGTGTCACTTCGACCTCGTCATCTGACGACATGACGCCGCTCAGAGCTCTGTAAAGCTCTGCGGCTTCAGGAAACACTACGTTAACCCTCCTGTTAGTCATGACGGCCGGACGGTGACGCTCTGAGTGCAGACACATGAAAGCAGAGTGAGTCACGGCGCTCTGTGGAAAATACGAGGAAGGAGAAAATCTAGAGCTTCTCAGAAAGTGAATCAGGACTCGTCGCTTTCAGGGGAAGTGAGAAAGCAGCTGATAAGTGAAACCTGCCTCGCGGCGTGTCCGCGCTGTCTCCTGTCCCTGCGCAGACAGACGTCCTGCAGTGCTTACAGAGGCTGTTTCCTGCGTCACCTTCACTGAGCTGCACCTGCAGTCAGACATTACCTGCTCTTCCCTCTGAGCGTCTCAGACCAGCAGAGACCACATCAGTCCAGTCCTCAGACCGTCACTTCCTGTGTCTTTATCTCTGACCTGCTCCTCTGCTATGGCCTCCAGGTGGTCTGGGTTCAGGTCTGCTTTCAGGTTTTGAGCCACACATCTGCTCCAGGTCCCTGTCTGTCCCTCATGAGAGGACATGTGGGACAGCAGCTGCACTGTTTTATTCTGTCTGAACTTATTTGCATGTTGGATTTCATGTCTTCTTCTTCTTCTTCCTCGTGTGTCTGTTCTGAATGTCTCACTGTAAGCTCGGTCCTAAAGCCACTCGCGTCTCACTGAGCAGCAGCGGGAGGGAAAAGGTGTTTTACCTCCTTCGAGAGGCGCGTGAAGAGGTCTCCTCCTCTGAGGAAGTCCAGGATCAGGTAGAGCTTCCCCTCAGTCTGAAATGCTGAGGAGGAAGAGAGCGAAGGACACACAGTGAGTTCAGTTCGCTGCTGGCCGAGCGTTTCCTGCTGCTCGCTAAAACAGGAGGCACGAGCTCTGATTGGCTGGTGACTCATCCCGGACGCCTGTCATTGGTTGACTCACCGTAGTGCAGTTTGACGATGAAGGGATGGTTGACCTCCACCAGGATGTCTCTCTCCATCTTTGTCCTGACCCGGTCACGCACTGGAAACAAACACACACACACACACACACACACACACACACACACACACACACACACACACACACACACACACACACACACACACACACACACACACACGCGGAGTGGAAAACACATAAATCACCAGACAAAGCACTAAAAGCCAAAGAACAGCAGCCTCCCTTTCTCTGGCTTCTATTTCGGGTGGAGAGATGATGGCTGCAGATGAGCGAGCGAACCATGAGGAGAGAAGACGAAACTCAGCGACGAGACGTTTAAAAACAGCACGGAAAAAAGGAAAGTCGGACGCTAATGCTCAGAGAGGAAAGAGAGGAGCACACAAAATAAAGGAGTGCAGTGTTTTCTTCCACCAGCAGATGGCGCAGAGTCGAGTGATCTCCTCCTCTCTCCACTCGCCTCTCCAGGTCTTTCATCTCCGGCTGGTCTCACGTTCGAGTGTGAAATTCCATTCTGGGCGATGACGACTGAGCAAACAGCAAACAAAGCGAATCCACCGGAGGACATTTTACTGGCTGAAAGCACAGACGAGCTCATCCAGGAGAGCTTCAGAGGGCCTTCAGCTGATTTCTGGACTTCAAAGATGCTGAAAGTCCAGTTTAACAAACAAAACCACAAACGGCTCATCTGCTCAGTGTCTGAGGGAAAAGACCTACATGCAGACATCTGGAGGTCTGACAGGTTTGTGTGACACTCACAGCACCAATCAGAGCGGCTGCTTCCTCCTCTAACCTCAGCGACGCCCAGGCTCCACCTGATGGCCTACATCTGGATTTTGAGGATCGAGCAAAGAAAACACGTGACAGCGAGCGGGACACCTGAAGACAACATGTCCTTATTTTTAGGGTTAATTGGATTTTCACCAATGATCTCATGCTCGTGGACACTCGGGCCTTAATGTCTTTCCAGCTGCTTCAAAAGACGTTTTTTAAATCTGTTACGTCCGTCATTACGTCATCATTATATGAGCGATTGATTGGTCATCGCTGATCTCTGCAGGACCTTCTGATACAGGCAGGAGGTCCAGCCCTGATGAGACGACAGGTCTCTTTTCGTGGCGTTTGCTGACAGTCAGAAAGATGAAAACGCTCCTTTGAGAAAAGACGCTCGTGTCAGAGAAGCTTTTTACCTTTCAGCGTCGCCTTCTTCAGGACTTTCATGGCGTACAGCTGACCAGCATCTGGCCCAGTGATCTTCCTCACCAGAAACACCTACACACACACACACACGCACGCACACACACACATGGTTAAATATGTATTTATGTATGTAATGTGTGTGTGAGCAGTGTGATGTCCTGTGTGATTGTGTGTGTCCATGCTGAATGTATATTACTTGCTTTCTATGGTGTGTGTGTGTGTGTGTGTGTGTGTGTGTGTGTGTGTGTGTGTGTGTGTGTGTGTGTGTGTGTGTGTGTGTGTTTGTTTGGGTTAGCCCCTTTTTCTGGGTCAAGCTTATGTAGATTAACATAAATACACGCACACACATGCGTACGCAGACACACACACACACACACACACACACACACACACACACACACACACACACACACACACACACACACACACACACACACGCGCACGCAGACACACACACACAGGTACCTTGCCGAAGGAGCCCTGTCCCAGGACTTTGCGGAGCTCGAACTGTCGGGGGTCGGCCTTCTCGGACCCCTCCTTCACGTGGTGAGTGATGCTGATCTCCTTGATTGGCACATCGTCCTATAACACACACACACACACACACACACACACACACACACACACACACACACACACACACACACACACACACACACACACACACACACACACACACACACACACACACACAGGTGCCTTTAAATCCACTGGTGAGAGGTGAGCTGAAGCGCTCAGGTGAGAGCGACAGACTGATTGCTAGACGGACCAGAATGCACTGCAGAGCCTGAGTCACATGACAGGGCGGGGCAACAGAAGTCTCAAAAACAGCAGCTGAGAGGAGCAGGTCCAGGCATGTTCCCTGGGGGTTTTGTCGAAAGGTATTATGGGAAATGCAGTGTGTAAAGAAGCAGGCGGGCAGGTGAATCCAACATGAACGACAACAACACCAGAGAGCGCCGCTATCAGAGCGAGCACGCTTTCCTGCCGTCCTCACATCTCAGTGAGTCACAACAGGTTGAGCAGGGTTCCTCCAACATTCATCATCTGCTCAGCGGGAAATCACAACACACACACACACGCGCACACACACACGCGCACACACGCTCAAACGGGACACACATGCACACACACGAAAGCACAGTTGTCATGGAGCCACCCCCGGTACCTGCTTCCTGCTGTAGCTGAGTGACTAATGATATCGTACTGTGTGTGTGTGTGTGTGTGTGTGTGTGTGTGTGTGTGTGTGTGTGTGTGTGTGTGTGTGTGTGTGTGTGTGTGTGTGTGTGTGCGCGCTCAGTGACACCATCCCTCCGTCAAACTCTTCTAAATCTTCCTCGCTGCTCCTGCTTTGTGTGCTCGGGGTATTGATGCAGTAAACAGGTAAACACATCCAGACCGCCTTCGCCTGCGCTCCCATCATCCTCTCTGATCTGCTCTGCGCTCCCCAGTCCGTCCCTTCCTCTCACTCCTATTGCTTCGCTCCCTCCTCCCTCCATACCTGTAGTTCCCAGGTGGGTGACCTGCTGGCTGCCGGGTGTCCCAGTGCATTGTGGGTCCTGTAGTCGCGGCCGCGGCTGAGGCTCTGTGGCGCTAACATGCTCCTGCGCTTCGACTGGCAGGCTACAGGAAGGAGCTGACGCCGGCTTCTGCTCGTCCCTGACTCTTCCTCCTCTCTCTCTTCCTCTGCCTCCACCTCCCTCTCCCACTTTGTCTCTCCCTCAGAGAAATCCTTGCCTCCCTCGCTCCCTTCCTCCCTTGTTCCCTCCCACTTCCTCTCTCCTTCTATCTTTACTTGAACCGTTCTCACCTCTCCTCTCCAGTTTGCACCTCCCTCTCTCTCCCTCTCCATCGCCCTCCTTCCTCACGGGAAAAGGTCGCAGACTGGAGAGAGAGGCTGCAGATGCATGTGCAGTGCTGGAGGTAGTATTCAGACACTTTACTGAAGTTAAACTGAGAAATACTACATTACGAGTACAAGTCTATACAAGTGTTATCAGCACAATGCAAAGTAGAAGTACTGTGATGTGGTCAGAGGGGACACTGGACATAACATGATGAATTATTCCTCTGTTGTCTCAGTGGCTCATAAACCTCCATCACTGTCTGCCTCTTCACTCACTTACATGTCATATACTACATTATGTGTACTATTACTGCCACAATAATGTTAAAGCAGCATTTTCATAGTAAAGTTTCCCGTCTGAAATCTAACTGGTTACCTCAGTTCTCACATAAATCACAGAATCCTCTCAGCTTGGCTGGTTAGCAAACCTAAAACTGAAGCAGAGAACGACTGTAAGCGTTTGTTTTCTTAAACGAGGAAAAAAGTGTTTTGTTGAAACTCGTGTTCATATTTCTCAGCGTCAGGTGTCGATAAAACACCTGACAGCAGGTATCACATCAGCGCCGCTTCAAAAAAAATCCCCAGCCTCACACGCGCTGACAACATGTGATTCACGCTTCTGCGCCAAACATGGGACATCACGGCGCTGCACGTCGATCATCGGACTGAACAGATCGCACTCGAACGCACCGCGACGCTCAGAGCCGCAGATGAACCGCCGACAACGCCTGGACGCCGCCGACCGTCAGCGAAAATAGACAGTGAAATGTTTGAAGGGCTGAGGAGTCTGAGAGTGCTGACATTTCAAGTGTGTGTGTGTGTGTGTGTGTGTGTGTGTGTGTGTGTGTGTGTGTGTGTGTGTGTGTGTGTGTGTGTGAGTCAGAACACAGATGGAGAATCAGAGCCGAAGCGACAGGATGCTCATGTCGCACCTCTTAATCACAGGATTAAAACTGCAAACCCTGCACCTGTGCTCTGAACACACACACACACACACACACACACACACACACACACACACACACACACACACACACGCTCAAAACGCCATGTATGTACACACCTGCATACGCCCACACACACTTTACCTGCTTCTCTAACCTGTTATTGTCCCTTTTATCTGTTATTTCCATCTCAGCCGTTCACAGAAACACACCAACGCGCACACACACACACACACACACACACACACACACACACACACACACACACACACACACACACACACACACACACACACACACACACACACACAGCTAACTCAACTCTTCCGCTGACTCTTACAGAACATGTTTGCGTCTCACACACACAGGAAATAAGAACAATGTCACTGGTGGTAAATCTAAGCTGTTCGTCGACACATGGAGCGCCGGCTGCGAGCTTTGTTTTCGTCGCTGAGCTCCTTCGTCTCCTTCATGCAGTAAAGAACGTGATGGAGTCTGTCGGTTTATTCTCCATCTTGCAAACAGCAGCTGACGCCTCATTTGAGGTCCAGTTCAGTCTCTGTTCTGGAGCTTCTGATCTCATCGCAGAGGCTCAACTTTCCTTTTTTTGGACTTCCTGTCCACGGCTGCTGTCTCCAATTACCAGAATAAAACCTGGAGCTCGACATGAGAAGTCCTGAAAGTCGTCTTGCAGCACCAACAGTCCAAAAGCCCAAAATATCCATTCAAAGTGATAAGAAACAGACAAAAGCAGGGAGTGATTAGATACTTTAATCAATCATCATGATATTTGCTGATTGACTGATCGGTGGTGCGTCTCTTCAGCTGTAAGATAACTGTCCTCAGGTCAGCCAGTCATGAGCAGTGATCTGAGCAGAGCTGCTGGACGCAGGTGAGAAAACTGAACATCAGCTAGATGAGAAAATCCATCACAGTTTTGATTTCCATCCCTTTTGGAAATATTCCCCCTGAAGCCGAAGAACTGAAGCAAACACGGCCGTAATCAGCGGCGAGGTCAGCAGCCATCGGTCACACAGCTGGAGAGGACGTCTGTCCACCATCACGTCTCATTAAGAGTCTCATGAGCAGAGTGAATCAGCGTGATGCTGTTAAAGCGTCTGCACACAGCGGCAGACGTCCCCAGCGGACACATTTCAGCCATCGCATCAGATTAACATGAACTCTGCACACGATCTTAACCTCTGAGGAGGCGACACGAGCCGGCGTGAGCCCGGCAGCGGGGGGGGGGGGTCGGATGGACGGACGGACATCAGCCAATGACAAAGGAGGGACTGACACCGACCGGTCCAATCCAGACACAGCAAAATCTGCTCACAGGTGGAGATCTAAGGACACGTCAGAGTTAGAGAGGATGAGGGTGGAGGTAACATGAACCCCCCAACTCCTCCCACTGCCAGCACACATGCACACACACACACACACACACACACACACACACACACACACACACACACACACACACACACACACACGTTGATGAGCAGCAGAGCTGTATCACAGACGCGTCCACGTCTTGTGAACTTTTCTATGATTCCTGAAGTCTCAGATTTAAGACGCTGTTGGTCAGAATAAACACGGAGCAGCTGACGGTGGGAAAGGGTCAGTGTGCCATCTGGTTTCTGGAGCAGCACTACGCCATCAGCTGATCTCATAAACATAAACACCGGCCGCTTGGCCACACTTCCAGCGCCCTGTCTGGCTCTTCCTCAGCGGATGCCGGAGCTGCTCGTCCACACTGACGAGCTCACAGTGTTTGGACAGATGAAGCAGACATCCAGCAGCACGAGACCAGCTGACGAAGATGAACACACATCGCTTACATGTAATGTTAATCTGTCACTGAGACGGATACGACATGGACAAACTACCTGGAGGTGACGCCCTCACACTCAGGACTACTCACAGCCATACTGCGGCGTGCTGGTCCACAGCAGCCTAAAACCGTCCCCCCGTCTGTCCCCGTCAACAGCCCGGGTCGCTCCCGGCGGCCGCCATCAGAGGCCGGTCGCTGGCGGCCGCCGTCGCTCCCGGCGAGCAGCAGGAGACGTCGGAGCGCCTTCAGCTGACCCCTCAGCGCTCTGATGAGGCCGGTCACGGCGCCCGCACACACCGGCTTGGCCCCCGCCAGGATGTGTGTCATCACTCTGAACTGAGCTGCTGGGAGCTGCCGTCTGAAGCAACAGCGCGGCAGCGAATGACTGGGACTGGGACAGACAACCAGTGTGAATCAGAGTGAGGGGATACCCAGAGGAAGGGGAGGGGTGGGAGGGGGTGAGCCAAATCGGGATGGGAAGCGGGATCCCCCCCCCCCTCCACTAACAGCTGTAACCTTCCACCCAGTGTTTCCATCAGGTGTCCTGGAGATCCCCGCTTCCTCCACAGACTGACCAATGACTGAGTCCCACGAGGAGAAGAAGTCCCACTTCTATTTTCACACACACACACACACACACACACACACACACACACACACACACACACACACACACGTTTTCATCACCATCTGATGTTAGAAGTTTCTCTTTGTAAAGATGAAAACTGATTCTTTTCGCTTCCTTTTCATTTCAAATGACGGCTGGCTGAGCTGTAGAGAGTCTGGAAAGGTTGAAACCTGCCGTCCAAAACCAGATTACATTTACAATTAAGCAGAAAAAATAAAGGGGACAGTGTCTGAAAACAAGAACGAGAAAAGTGCTGAGTGGAGTCGAGCAGAACAGAGCTGCAGAGAAACACGGCGTGAGGCGGCTGAACGAAGTCACTTCCTGTTTGTTACCTGGAGAGACACATTTACACTCTGCCCACATTCAACGGACACGAACACAAGGAAGACTGAGACACGCAGCTAAGAAAGAGGACATACTGTGTCCTCAGTGTCCTCACAAACCCCCCGATGGAACAAATACTTCACATTTAATCGATACGATAAAACAGAATATGTTGATATAATCAACGATTTCCAGGAAACGGATCAGAAGCAGACTCAGTGAAGCAGAAACAGACTCAGTGAAGCAGACAGAGCTGGTTGATGGAGGACGTGTTCACACGCTGTCACGCTGTGATATTTGCGATCTGCTCGTACAGTAACTCTCTGACTGTGAAGATCACTCCCTCGTTCACGTGACAGCTGATGAAACACGCGTGTTTTAGAGGATCTTTGTGCTCTTTGCGTTCTCGAAAACTAAAAATACGCGATACACACACACGTACACAAAGCCAACAAACACAAGCTGACGCACGGGTGACACACAGTGACGCACACACACACATCAAACACTCTGAAACCCTCTCCAACACACTCCACCATAGACACAATGTGGATGCACACATCCTAATCCTCCACCTGTCACCCCCCCCCCCCTCCCCGCAGCAAACACAATGTACACAATGCGAGCGAGGCCGTCCACCGGATGTGTGACATTTCTTGGATTACCTCCACCTGTTGTCGCCTGCGCTGCGCTCCACGCCGGCGAGGACACGGCGGACCGTCCCAAACGCACATGGACTGAAACACAACGAGCAGCTCGAGCTTTGGGTGGACGATTGACCGATCGACGTTTTGCATAATCAATCAAATGAGGTGTCTTTAGCCGACATAAAGGACTCTGCAGCTCTGCTGAGCGCTTCCATCTCTTACAGATCACAGCTTTGGTTTGGCGAGCTCCGCGCTGCACGCCGTCAGGAGGTACGAGCTAAAAAGTGGAACCTGGTTGACATAAAAAATCTTTAATCATGTGTATAACCACACCTCTGCAGCCGAGGCACACAGGCCTCATTTGAGGGTCCCGCATGGTGTTTTCTTGCAGACAGTTTATTGTGTCTCGTCCACCACAGGTCCACGCTGCAGGGCCTCCAGTGCTGAGCGGTGAGGACAGGAGTGTTTAAGAGTTTAAAAGCCTCAGACTTCCTCAGGAGCTGGATGAGATCATCAGCTTCATAAGGCTGCATGTGAAGTCCTTCTGCCACCCGAGCAGCCAAAAAAACCAAATCTCTATATTGCGGCTTTAAGTGCAGACAGACGCCTAAAATATTCACTGCTTCGTGCTTCAGATGAAAGTGGACAGTTAGTTTTTCTTAACTGGGACATGGAGGGACAGACAGGCTCGTCCACAGACCACTAACAACCTGTTTATCATCTACAGCTGTACAGCAGCTTCACGTCACTCAAAGCAGAGCGTTAACCTTTCAGCTCACAGCTGATTCTGAACATCGTGAAGCCACAAAACGACGACCACTCGACTTATTTATTCACCATTAAAGGGACGAACCGACGCGCTCCTTTAACGACTACCGGAAATCTAGTTTGTCTTCAAAAGAAAGGAGTGCTTGGCAATGATTGCAATGATGGATAATGAGTGTGAGAGTGTGTGTGTGAGAGTGTGTGTGAGAGTGTGTGTGTGAGACAGAGAAAGAGGAAATGAGGGAAAGTGACGCCACACTTCCTGCGTCACCTGCACGTCCCCGACTAACTCTGCTAATAAAAATAGACACGAGTGGGACTTTGGTAATAATACCAAGCAGACTGTTGTTATGTAGTCTTATCCCTATAGTCTGTGTGTGTGTGTGTGTGTGTGTGTGTGTGTGTGTATGTGTGTATGTGTGTGACACTGAAATTGTGGGTTGTTGCTTTAAAATCCTGGTGATCTAAAGCTTTTCCTGTTGCTGCTGTCAGTGAGTCGCTGTGGGTGAGCACATCAACGAAAGGCCTCAAACGTCAACGTAATGTAAATGTGTGTGTGTGTGTGTGTGTGTGTGTGTGTGTGTGTGTGTGTGTAAAGCCTCTCCATGGCAGCAGCTATCACGGATTGAGCGAACGGGATGCCATTCCAGACAATCTGCACCCCCTAAGCCTGTTACGCAATCAAATTAACAGGCCGGATGGTCACCACACACACACACACACACACACACACACACACACATGCACGCAAATGCACACGCACGCACACACACGCAAACGCACACGTACACTTACTCGCACGCACACACACACACAGGATTTGTCAGGTTAGAGGCATAAAGTGCATTTCCGCTGGCCTTGCCTGAGGCTCAAATAACACACACACACACACACACACACACACACACACACACACACACACACACACACACACACACACACAGGGCTAACAGTCACCTGTCAAAGATCACAGTCAGTTCAGCAATAAAATGTTTGAAAGAAGTATTAAAAATGATCATTTCACACACACTTATACTCACTCACTCACACACACACACACACACACACACACACACACACACACACACACACACACACACACACACACACACACACACACACACACACACACACACACACACACACACAGTGTCTTTCGAGCAGCGACAGCCCTCCACGGCTGAAGACAAGGAAAGAGCTCCACCTACAGAGACTCAGACTACATCGACAGAAAGCCCTGAAGAGGACGTCACCCCCCCACCCCCCCCGCAGCGTCCAAGCGTCAGGAGATCTCTGGGAAATGTAGTGCAGCGACAGCCGCTGATGAACACACAGAGCAACACACACCTTTCATTCTGCTCTGAGTGGCTTCTGAGTGTGTGTTTAAATATTTCATCACATGGACGCTAAAATCATACGGACAGACTTCATGTTTTAACACGACAACAAGGGAGAAATGGTGGGAGAGAGACGAGACGTGACCAAACACACCAAAAGACAAGAGAGAAGACAGGAGACGTGGGAGGAGAAGAGACGGAGGAGAGACGAGGACATGATTTACAGCCCAGGCCCGACTTCATGGTACAGAGAGGAGCATTAAGTATGGATGAGGAGGAGCAGAGGGAGGACGTCATCATTAATTCAGCAGCTGGCAAGACAAGATCCTCAATCACAGCTCCGCACACGCACGCGCGCACACACACACGCACGCACGCACGCACGCACGCACGCACGCACGCACGCACGCACGCACGCACACACACACACACACACACACACACACACACACACACACACACACACACACACACACACACACACACACACACACACACACAGCAGCAGATGAAGGTGTGTGTGTCTGCTGTTAACTGATCTACCAAGAAGTGCACAGAGGTAAAAACACTGAGTGGAGCAGGGAGGTGGGAGGAGGCGGGAGGAGACGGGTGGAGGCGCCTGGAGATCCACTGCTTTTTTTGTCTGATGGATGAATTTAAAAGACGGACATTTGTTGAATTTTCACGTTTTGTTCCCAACTACAACAACAAAGAGGTCTCATTTTAAAATCTCTCATTCCTGCTTCTGATTGGCTTCTTCTCCAACCAGGTGTGATCAACCAATCAGGACACTGAGGTCACGTCCTCTGGTATGCCTCTGGGAACTTGGGATCATGAATAAGAGTTTATGATCATCAGAGAGAGAGAGACATGGGGACAGAGACAGAAGTGTGAGGAAGGGGGACAGCCTGGAGACGGGGAAAACTTTGTCGCCATGCCAACCACGTTACCATGGTAATCTGTCCATAAAACACACACACACACACACACACACACACACACACACACACACACACACACACACACACACACACACACACACCCCTTGCTGCGATGTGCTGGACAGTGCGTGCTCATTCGTCCGCTCTCTCTCTTTTTCCGTCCTCCTGTCAGACTCTACCTCGCTCTACCGCTCCGCCTTCACTCCTCTCTCTCTCTCTCTCTCTCTCTCTCTCTCTCTCTCTTTCCTCCCCCTCTCTCTCCCCTCATTAGTGCAAATCAAAGTGCTTCATCTGTTGCCAATCGAGCCCGTCTGATCAGGACGAGGGAGCCTCTTAATCACGTCTCTCTCTCACTCACACACACACACACACACACACACACACACACACACACACACACACACACACACACACACACACACACACACACACACACACACACACACACACACACACACACACACACACACACACAGCATGCGAGTGTGCTGCAGGGCAGAGCGATAAACGCTGGGCTGCACAGTATTGAACATTTTACTGCAGTATATATGGATATGACAGGAAAAAATACGGGAAGTTGATTCATGTACAGACATACAACTGTGTATGTCCCCCTCCACATCAGCTTGGACTCAGTTTGCGACAGACACCAGCACGGACAGGTGAGGAGAGAACAGGTGAAAAACAGCAGCGCATTAAAACAACTCTCTAACTCAAACACATTTATCTGCTGATCAAACTCTGCATCACAGAGGACTGTTGCACACGTGCACATCGTGACGTTGATGCTGTATAACCTTCCTCAGGATCACCACGGTTACACCTTTTCTTCACAGCTGATCAGGTGACAGTTCCAGGTGAAACGGGGACGCGGCACGACTGTTCCCGGATCAGATCTGCTCAAACGTAAACAATCGGATGAGACGCGCCTCAGGTGCAGCCGTGACTCCGCGGCAGCATCATCCTTTTTGTTTACATCACCCAAAGCATGATGGGAACCCCGTGGGGACACTCATCCCGAGGGGAAGTCAGGCAGAGACGAACAGGAGGAGTCACAGGAGTCATGAACAGCATCACCTTTTGTTGTCTTAAACTTTGAGTGCATTAACATTTTACCGCCTACTGCTCCACCCACAGCATGCTAATGCAACGTGGGCCGCTCGTGGACAGCTAGGACAAAAATAAGAAGATGGAGTACGTGTGCTGATTGATTAAACATCCTTCTGTGAAAACAGTACCAGTAAAATACACAGCACAGTACACAAGCTCATGTAATACTCTGTTTATCTGACCAGCCTCGGTCTCAATATACTGAATTTATGGTGAAAAATACGAGAAAAGCTGCAGATATTCACATAAGATAAGCCATAAATGTTTAATTTTTGGTGTTTTTGCTTTAAAAAAATGCAAGAACAATGAATAAACTATCAAAATGTCCACATATATCTTCATTAACTAAAGTGATGAAGAGATGAGACGCACCAGGATCGGACTGGCTGACCTCATCCAAACACTTTCCTGCAAACCCTGAATCCTAACGACTTCGTTTCATGCCATTAAAACTGTCCTTGAACATGTGAAACACCGCTTGAATGCTAACGGATGACATTTGAGAACAGGCTAACTGCTGCTACGGTAGCAAAGGTGTGGAGAGAAGAAACGCTTTGTGGGTTTAAAGGATTAAAGCGAGATTATTTTATGGTATTGCCAAAGCAAAGTAATGCGTCTGCCCTGGACGTCCTGCCGGCTGCATGGACGGGTCGTGTTTCCATCTTAATCTGCGAGCAGCCACACACGAGCGAAAGCATCCAGTGTGCAGAGGTGACGGCAGGGCTTTGAGGGAAAGCGCTGCAAAATCTGAACGAGTCCTGAGCTCAGAGTGAACGAGCACGCTGCTGAATGAGGACGGGAAAAAGACCCTGAGCACACCTGAAACAGAGAGGGCTCCAAAAACCACACGAGCAGGCTGAGATGACACGAGCCGCAAACACCAGCCTGCTGCAACAGCCTCTCTGCATGGTGTGTGTGTGCGTGTGTGTGTGTGTGTGCGTGCGTGAGAGTCGTACCTGGAACTGCCTGCTCCTAACGTGAAATAAAAGCGTCTTCATCACTCTCCTCTCCCGTCACGACGCCTCTCAATCCGATGAACTGACCAACTTTTTACAGCACACAGCACCGAGGGCAACACACACACACACACACACACACACACAGGAAGGCCCTCCAGCTGTTCATCGTGGCGATTAAAGCATGTCCTGTCATTGTTTCTCTGGCCACATCTGCACAGGAAGGCACACATCTGTCCATGGAGGCCCCCCCAGCAGCCCCTCACGGCCCACGTCACCGAGCAGACGGGCCGGAAGGCAGCGGACACGACAAACTTTAAATCATCAGCGTCTTCCTCGCCGATGTTCGTGTGAAGCATCGTGTAATAAATGAGTCTGGGCCACGACGGTGTGATTTCCCACAGGTCTGTGAACACATCGTCTAATCAATGTGTTTGTACTATGTGAGAAAGGAAAGGAAAGGAAAGGAAAGGAAAGGAAAGGAAAGGAAAGGAAAGGAAAGGAAAGGAAAGGAAAGGGGGAAAGAAAAGAGAGGAGAAAAGGAGAAGGGAAAGGAAAGATGGGAGGAGAGGACAGGATGGATAAAGAGGAGAGGAAAGAGCAACAAAAGAAAGGAAATAAGAGTGGAAAGAAAATTAAATAGAGGAAAAGAAAGCAAAGGAGAAGAGAGTAGAGGAAATGAAAGGAAAGACAATGAAAGGAGAGGAGAGAAAAGTGAATGGAAAGAAATGAAAGGTGAGAAGGAGAGGAGAGCAGAGGCGAGGAAAGGAGAGAAGAAAGGAAGCAAAAGCAAAATTAGAGCGAAATTAAAGAGGAAGTGAGGCGAGAAAGAAAAAAAAGGAGAGGGAGAGAAAGGAAAGAAGGAAGGTGGGGAGGAGGGGAAACACAAAATTAAAAGGATGATGTGTGAGACGGGGAAGACCAGAGAGAGTCAGACATGAAATTCCA
Source organism: Chaetodon trifascialis (assembly GCF_039877785.1). Classification (NCBI taxonomy): domain Eukaryota; kingdom Metazoa; phylum Chordata; class Actinopteri; order Chaetodontiformes; family Chaetodontidae; genus Chaetodon; species Chaetodon trifascialis. The sequence goes on from NC_092073.1 coordinate 22,516,850, forward strand.
CAGGAGAGAGAAGAGGAGGAGGAGGAGGAGGAGGAGGAGGAGGAGGAGGAGAGACGGAAAATAGTGGAGATGTTGGATGTTGGTTTAGAGCCCGAACGTCAAATTCCAGCTGGGGTCAGGTAGACATTTGGGGGGGGGGTGTCTTCCCTCCCCCACTCTGTCCTCATCACCCTCTCCTTCGTCCCTCTCACTGGCGAACTGGGAAACTCCCCTCAGTCTCTCCCTCCTCTTCATCGTCCTCCTCCTCCTCCCTGATAGTCCAAAGGAAACTCCCTAACTCTCTATCCCAGCACACACGATCCAGAGTGTGTGTGTGTGCGTGTGTGTGTGTGTGTGTGCGTGTGTGCGTGCATGTGTCTGTACATACATGTGAGGTTGAAATCAGCCCCAGCTGTCAGTTTATTCACACTGACGGTTTCCACTGTGCGTCCTCGCTCGTGATATTTAGGAGTCGATGCTGTTTGACTGCTTCTATCACTGACTGGACATCAGCTCTGTCACTGCCTGTCCTTCATCCTCCTCATCCTCACGTCTACAACAACAGGATGCTGCTTTCAAGCATCAGCGGCCCAATCAGGGTGTGTTCTGTTCCTCTGTCCGCTGCAGCTAAACTTCTCAGTTAAAAACAAAAACACATGGCCGAGGACGGGCCGGGTCTAATATCTGGACACTTCACCGTGGAGGTCAGCAGCAACGCCGTCAACATAAAAACGACCGCAGAGCCTTTCTGACCGACGACTGTCAGTCTGTGAAACGTTAAATAAATAAAAATCGACAGGTCACGTGTGACCCAACAGCAGACAAAAGACAAATAAATTCAGTTTACAGGAAATAAGCAGTAAATCCTCCCAAGACATCTTTGGCCAGTTTTGATTGATCAACAACAGGAACTATTAACTGATAATCAAAACAGCTCGCTGATCGATTCCCTGTTGATCCATTAATGTGCTGATAACCGTGGTTCTGCTGTTTCCTTTATGTGTGTCAGTTTGGACTGTGATAACATCTGATGGGCTTTTGTCCTCATTTTTGACCTTTAATATACAAGATCAATAACTGATCAATCAGAAAAATGTAGGCAGATTAATCAATAATGAAAATAAGTGTTAGCATCAGCAGCGGTTTGGTTTAGGTTCAGGTTCAAGGGTCAGAACACAAGGCCAGGCCATCCACGAGGGTCCTCACAAGCATGTCAATGCAGTGTATCTGTGTGTGTGTGTGTGTGTGTGTGTGTGTGTGTGTGTGTGTGTGTGTTGCTGCTCTGTGATTGGTCTGTTCCTGGAGAGAGAACCTCGTTCAGGAAAAGCGGCGCCGCGTTACACAGATTACATCATCACCCCATGACCTCACAATGGCAATACCCACAATGCCTCGTTCACAACAGAGACGGCAAGCTCCAGGGCTGTCACACACACACACACACACACACACACACACACACACACACACACACACACACACACACACACACACACACACACACACACACACACACACACACACAGGAAAGTACCAGCTGATCCTGTCAGAAGCCAAACATGGAAGATATGAAACTCTTCTTCCTCTTGCTCACTTATTATCTGCCTCCTCCACTAATATACATGAATACACACGCACACACACACGTGTACACGCGCACACACACGCACACGCACCCTCCCTCGCTTCATGCCTCTTCCTATCAATCAATATTTCCTCTTTCTCTCGCTCTCTCTGCATCCATCAATAACCACTCGAGCCAGCGTGGGTGGGGCGGAAGTTTCCATTTTAGGTGTTTAGGCCTGAGCGCACACACTTCCTCCCTCCCTCACACACACACACACACACACACACACACACACACACACAGGACGACCACAGATGCATACAAATAGCCGCTAAGTACCGAACCCAGCGCTAAAATAGCTCCTTTTACAAAATGAGAGCTGACAAAACGTCCCAAACTGACTGCTTTTGTTTTTCTGCCCTTGTCTGGAGACACACACACACACACACACACACACACACACACACACACACACACACACACACACACACACACACACACACACACACACACACACACACACACACACACACACACACACACACACAGAAGTCAGAGGTTGCGACCGCTCAAACCGTAAGTGGATGAGTTGTTTCCGAGGAATGTCTCATCTATCTGATCCCTCACACACACGCGCACACACACACGCACACACACACACAGGACACACACACCTGAGCATGTTGAATAAGAGAGCGGGGTGCCATGTGTTTGTGTGTGTGGGCGTTTAAAAGACGCCACAGAAAGTCGGTCCAGATGGCCAGAGAAGATTAAACACCATCTGCCAGCGAGCGCGACGCGTGCACACACATACACACGCACTAGCATGCACACGCACACGCGTGTACACACGGGCCGCGTGGATGATTTATGGAGTTTGAAAAATGACTTCTCTAATAAGAAAACTCATTAGACCTTCAGTTTTGTGACGAAGGCCTTTTTCGTGGGGAATGATGAATAATTCAGTCGTCCTTTGGTCATCAGTCAGGAAACAGGCTGAAACCAGGAAATGAGGGTCCACGCGTGTCAGACTTCATCATGCTATGGGTTTGCAGCTGCAGCGCGCGTGTGTGTGTGTGTGTGTGTGTGTGTGTGTGTGTTTTTACCTCACATTAGCATACATTAGCCTACCTGAGCGAGCACTGACTCTGCATGCTGGGTGTTCAGCAGTAAAGCTGCGGCTGTCCTCACTGAACTCACTTTCGACGCCTTAGATGATCATTTTATCATCTAATCAATATGTTTGGGTTTGGGACTATCGGTCTGACCAGCTGCTGGCTCTCTGTGATGAACTGAGTCAGTCTGGACCAGAAAACTGTGGAAATGACATGTATGTATGAAGTATAAGAATTAATGAACATCTATGGTGCGTCACTACGTCTATGAACATCACATCTCCGACGTGCAGATCACAGAAAATCCTCCTTGTTTACACTCATGCCGCAGCTGTGGCCTGAAGGTTGCTAGTTCGATCCCCGGCAGACTGTTTGAGCTGCTCATCAGAGCTGAAGGAGGCTGACAGAAAAACAGAAAACAGCGTTCACGCTCAGCAAACAAGTGTGGAGTCATTAAACTAAAAAAAGCTCCACTTGTTATTTCAGTGAT
>NC_092073.1:22525000-22607500 GCF_039877785.1 Chaetodon trifascialis
TGTACAAATGACCGGAAGGGCTGTTTACGCATCGATAGCAGCCAGTCAAACTGATGAGTGCAAAGCTGACACACACACACACACACACACACACACACACACACACACACACACACACACACACACACACACACACACACACACACACACACACACACACACACACACACAGACAGCTGCCATCGCTGAGTTCAGAGTGTTACTCTGTTGTCAGTACAAACAGAGCGCTCGCTGTGTTTACAGCTGAATGTCAGGAAAGACTAACAGAAACCTCCAAACACAATCTGGAGCCTCCTCTCGTCGGCAGCGGGAGGCGGACTTACGGTGCAGACGGGCATCGAGTCGTCCTCGCCCACCGAGTCCTCGGGGTCGTGATGCACATCCTGTAATCAGACAGAGAGACAGACGTCACGCGTTAACACACACCTGATGCACAGCGGTCACACGGTAATTAGCCCCCGCAGCGTCGCCTTCAGGCCGAGACACGTTCAGCCTGCTGTCGTCAGCGAAAACACCTCCACGTCCCCACAGAGGCTGAGTGTCAGGGTGATTTCAGTAGTAAATAAATACTGTGGCTGTGTGATGGCGCGACTAGGATCAAGGAGCATTTTGACAACAGAACTCTTGAAAGTGAGAGCAGCGCTGCGTAAGCTTAGCAGAGATGCTGCTCTACATGCTAATATGAAGCTACCTGTCGTTTGTACAGATTAAACAAATGAAATCCACCTTAATTAGTCAGTTTTACAGGTGCTGGTTGGCAGATGTTTTGATCTTTGGGCAGAGCCTGGTCCCAGTCTTTATGCTAAGCTAAGCTAACAGCCACTGGTTTCTGGCTTCAACCAAAAACAATCTATGTGGAATATACGAGATCCTCCCTGAAGAACACATGCAGCAGAGTAAGGAATACAGGCGGGAGATGAATGAAAGGAGAAAGTGTAAAACATGAGCAGAGGACATAATGAATGCAGACTTTAACGTCCTCTCATGCTGCGAGACAGTGACAGAGCAGAAATCAGACCAGCTGAGCGTCAGAGTTAAAGAGCAGGACCTTTGTGGTCCCTGTGGCAAAGCTTCTCAGGCTGCTGCGTTAAAAACACAGGTGTCAGGTATCAGTGGACCCTGTCATCAGTGGAACGCTGAGCAGACAGCGAACGCTGCGGTCCAGTTGTCTTTAACGAGGCCAGCGATCAGCCGCTCTCTAAAGACTCGCTCTGTTGTCACATCAAGGACTCTGCCGCTGCCTACACCTTCACTGTGCCGCCAAACATTCAGAGGTGAAGTACCGATGAACGAGTAGGCGTCTTTTATTTTGAAAAGCGTCTCATCGCGTCCCTCCTGCTCCCCGTGAAGAAGGACTGAAACCAGAGTTCAAATTAAAACACGGGGGGAGAAAAAGTCCCAGACGGTCACAGCGTGAGATTTATCAGCGGGGCCGCCGAACTGCGAGCGATCCCGCCTCGTCTGCTCGGCCCAAAGGACAAACACAAACAGCAGAGATGAATTAGCATTACGTAAGGCAGATTAGCAGCCGCCCGGCTTCCCTGCTGGAACAGCAGCTGTGATTCAGACACTGATAGCACTGATACTACCGCCCGACCACAACAACAATAACAACAAAAGAGATTACGGTGATTATTTACTTCGCCGTTAAGTGCAGCGCCGGGAGGATAAGCCTGCAATCTGCACGGCGGGATGAAAGAGAGATGAGAGAGGGGGAGAGGGGGGAGGGGGGGAGAGGAGAGGGGAGGCAGGCAGGGACAGCGATGGATGATGATGAGGAGGAGAGGAAGATGCAGGGATGGAAGGTGATGGAGAGGACGGGGAGGAAGGACCGCAGAGTCTGATCCCTGAGCTGACGGTCCGGTGAATCTGTGAGACACCTTCAGACCACTTTAAACTGTCTGCATGTCCACAAATATCTGTGAGTGAGTGGACAGAGGACGCTGTCATTGGGACTTCAGCTCCCATCATGGCGGCACTTTGGGGAACGTAAACAGGAAGTATGATGTTCAACTGACGGCCGCCCTGACGAGGAGGCAAACCAACCTCCCACTGCTGTAAGGACGCATGCTGCACCTGTCCCTTTTGTCCTCAGTCTGCTCTGATGTCTCCGCTACGTGTCTGTCAAACACTGACAGATGAAACGAGCCTGTTTACACCTGGTACTAACGTGATCTGCACCTGGACGACGACATCAGATCACACACCTCTGCATGACTGACATCCTGAAACGTGCAGCGCTGCCAACAAAGAGCGCGACGCTGCTGCTGGAGCTTTAGGAAGACGGGCTGATGTCTCCTGGTTCCGCCCTCTCAAATGTCAGGTCTGATGACGCTCTTTGTCGCTGTGGTGCTAAACTAAACGTTGTGGACTGTTAAAAAAGGCTGTTTCAAAGCGTCACCTCGTGCTCTTCGTCACTGCGGCCATCTTGATCTACACTCACACTGTCTCCACGTCTCAGCCCTTTGTGTGTGTGTGTGTGTGTGTGTGTGTGTGTGTGTGTGCATGTGTTGAATGATGTTGTCTTCGGGGCAAATGTCTGACAGAAGCGTCTCTTTTTCATTCCACAGCTTCGTCGCTCGCTCCTTTGTGTGTGCGAGTGGTTTCTTTGTCCCGCGGTGGCCTAGAAAAAAGCCGGTACGACAGCTTACGCTCGGCTATCACAGCCGCTGCCGCCGTGCTAACGCGGCTCAGGGGTGCAACCCAGGGGTCAAAGGTCAGTTTGACTGAGGGGAGCATCGGCGCGTCCCCGTCCAGCTGATCGGGAGGCGAAAAGAGGAAGAAGCTGCGAGCAGGTACGAGCTTGTTAGGAGGCGAGAGCGAGAAAGACGAGCTGGCTGTGACTCAGAGCATTTTTGCGTTCGAGCCTATCGTGGATCTGCCTACAGAGTGACACACACACACACACACACACACACACACACACACACACACACACACACACACATTTCTCCATGCAGCCCTTGTGACACCTCATACAGGAAGTGGACACACACACACACACACACACACACACACACACACACACACACACACACACACACACACACACACACACACACACACACACACACACACACACACACACACACACACAGACGTAAGCTCTTCCTGAATCATGCGGCCGCAGTGGCACCGCCTCCTGCTCTTTATCAAGATTCAAAAATTTGTAGGAAGGAAGAAGCAGAAAAAAACGCACAGGAGCTGTTTCTGTTTCGCTCTTCTGTCGGACGTTTGAAGACAAAGCCCTTTTTAGATCAGTCCCACACTCTGGCTTTGCCTCTCTGCGGCGACGGCTTCTGCTTTACAGCAAAGAAAGAAGAAACGCTCGCAAAAATCAGATCCCATCCAGAAGAAAAGCTTTCACACACTCTAAGAACGACCGGAGGAGCGACTGGTCGTGACGCTCGTCACCTGACTGTCACTTTGAGGCACTTTCACTCACACGTGGCGTCTTTTTAAGGCCGTTTCTGTCTGAGAAAGCCTTTATGTTACCCAATAATGACCTGACTGTCACATTACTGTCGACCTGAAATGATCGGTTCATCAGCATTTAATAAACCCTCGATGACTGTGACCGTCAGTGCAGTGAATGTCTTTGGATTCGGACTGTCCACTTTGGGAAACTGAGCATTTTTTCACTATTTTCTGACGTTTTAGAGACACAAACAGAAATAGAGGAGCCAATAAGCTGCAGATGAGTCCACAGAGGGGCTGTAGTCTTCCCGCACAGCTCTGCAGCACACGTCTGGTAGAACATTACAGTACTCGCACAGAGTACTGCAGTATGTCTGTGTACTGTGATTGTGTTTACGGTGTTAATCTCATTCAGTGTCACTTGTGCAGCTCAGCGACCACCCGAGCGTTGGCTGTACTCATGACCTTTATGCCACTTTCACCCTCTTCATTGGGTTTGTATTGATCTTTCATGTTTGTGCAATAACGCGTATTGAGCGATTACTCAACTCGCTGCTTCACCTCCTGACTTTAACGCCCATCGTGTCCCTTTATTTTTGGAAATGTGTCCTCGTAGATTCACTTCCTCAGACCGTTAGAAAGGTTCATTAAAACACCTGTGGATGAACACTGATCAACACTTGCTGATCGCTCCTTTAAAACTTATTTTAATGAACATTTTTGTTCTGAATCTGATTTTATGAGCAAATTTCTCTACTTTAAAGAATTTTCACCCTCAGATTCAGCACAGTCTCACTGCTGTGGTGTTACTAAAGACATTTAAAGCTCACATTTGGTGGGTGATAGTGACTCTACTGCTCCTTTTAGAGTACTTTAATACTCCTGTAAGAGTACTTTAATACTTCTACATGGAGTATTACAGCATGTTTGCCTGCTGTGGGTGCTCTTATGATTCTTTAGAGTGTATTTTGACCTAACTTCATGCCCCTGTAGGACTGCAGTCAGGGAGGATCTGACAGTGACTTTCAGCCTGTCTGGAGCCGCTTTAGCATCAGCCGGGTGATGCTAACAGGCGCCGCGCCGCGCCGCGCCGCACCGCGCCGCGCCGGGTGCTACCTGTCTGCGCGCGGGCACTGCAGCGCTCCAGCCCGGCTCAAAGTCACTAAACTGTCCACCACTTTGACCCGAGGACGAGCCAAAGTGTCCCCCGGTGTGTTAGTTTGACGTCTCACCTCTCCGGGCGTCCCCCCCAGCGGCATCTTCTGCCAGGGATCCGCCAGCTGAGCCAGAGGCATCTCGTCCTCGTCGCCGCTCGACTTTTCTCTCGTTTTTCCTCTTTCTGCTCCGGCTGCTCGTCCCGCCCTCGGTCGACACTTTCAGTCCGCCCGGTTCCTCCCAGCGCTCTTTTCTTTTCTTTCTTTTGGGTATTTTTGGCTAGTTCCTTCTCTAGTTCCGTCTCTGTTTCCTCTGCCTCTTCGTGTCGGTTAGAACCGAACCGCCACCGACCGACCGAGCCGAGCAGAGCCGAGCGAACAGCTTCTAATTCCGTATCTGCTGCGTCGCTGAGACCGCCCCTTCCTCCGGAGAGACAAACATGAGGAAAAGCAGCGAGGAGGACGCCCTGTTTCTGATTCTGACTGACTCAACACACACTCACACACTCTCTCACACACTCTCACACACTTATCTCTCTCTCTCACTTCCGTTGTTTCCCAATATGGCGGCCGGTGTCGGCTTACCTGTCCGTCAGCCTGCTGCGTCACTCCTGCGTCACGTCAGGAGGCGGCAGCCTGAGGTCACCAGCAAAGTCAACTCTGCTCTGGCATCGCTTTTACTCTGATTTATTCCACTTTTCATGGATTAAACAATGAGATCAGAGACTGATTAACAAAGTAAAGCAAAGAAAATAAAATGAATGAATTTCATTCATTCAAAACAAAGCGCACGAGGTCTGGAAGGTAACTGAGTACATTTACTCAAGTACTGCACAGTACAAAGCTGAGATCGGCTATTTGTACTTTTCAGGATACAGGGGGTATTACTGGCTACTTTTACTCCATTAAAGTATTTAATTAGTGATTACAAGTCAAAATGCTGACAGTAAAGTCTGCGCACAAACACACAAAGAGCTCCTAAACTGCACGTGTCGAGCTCTGGACTAAAGAAACAAGACTCAGTTTTGTATTGAAACAACAAAAACGCTGTTAAAATGATTAAAATCAATCATGGCTTGTTCTTATAAATAAAGTTTGGAGGATATTTAAGACGAAAACAGATCCAGAAAGAAGGAATAAACTCAGAAAGATCTTGAAGGAAGTTACTTATGTTCTCATCTGGAGCTGAAACGATTAATCAATCAACCGAAAGTTAATCGCCAACTCTTCTGTTGATCGAGGATGTGCTGCTTTCCTTCATTTTATGTGACAGTAAACTGAACATTTGGGGGTTTGGAGCCATTTGAAGACGTCACCTTGGTTTTTAGGAAACAGATTACAGGATTATTTTATTTTCACTGCTTTGGGTAACTCATTGATTAACTGAGAGAATAATCAGAACTCGTGCCTGCAGTGGCGAGGCCTGCTCGTGTCTTTGATGTCACAGGACGCTGAATGAGACTGAAGAGATGAAATTAGTAAACTCTCGTTAAAGCCTGTTTGCACTGGATCAGTCACAACACTTCAGTTTGATTGACAGCTTGTTGACTGTGATGTTTGGTTTCCATGACTGCCGATAAACAAACTGCTTTTCCAGCCTGGTGGCGACATCTAGTGGTCAGTATCAGATCCCTCAAGTAAAAGTATGGAGTGTACTTCAAGTACCGAAAAAGTCCTCAGTGCAGTGAAGTGTCCCCTGTCGTCCTCCGGTCTCATTGGATCACTGTGTCTCCTCATTCTTGTCAAAGCAGGACGTTCCCGTTGGAGCTGGTTGAGGTGGAGCTCATTTTAACTGTTTTGTGATCCTTTTCATTCTGGATCAATCTGCTGATCGCTTTCTCCATCAATCGATCAATCGTTTGTTTTGGAAACGTTGTGAAAACAGTGAGAAATGTGGTCACAATGAGGCCAAAATGACACCTCCACCATGTTTGTTTGGTCCAGCAGTCCAATTTGGTCCACCAGTCCCTTTTCTGAATTTAAGCAGAAAAGCACATAATCAAAGAAATACTCCAGTATTTAAACTGCTTAAAGAGTACTTTAGTAAATGTACATTTTTGACTGTGATGGCGGAAGAACAAAGTGATTCACGGCTGCAAACGTCACCTTCAACATGAGTTTGAGTTTTCAGGTGAAACCTTCACAGCGACTGATGTTTGTGTGAACGGCTGATCTTTAACAACAGAAATATCAATATTCTTAATATTCAAAGAGGCAGTTTGACACAAGTCCAAACTTCAAGTCATTCTCTCCACTTTTCACAGACACAAGAAACACAAACAGCATTAACCTCCTGCTTCTTTATGCATTTATTTTACAGCCAAACAGTCTCTCAGGTCAGCAAACAGCTTCACATCGGATCAGTTCAGGGTCAGTGACTCAACCTTCCCGGAGAAAAAGGATCACCAAACAGAAAATAAAGTCAGTTCTGCAGTTTCAAGCCTTTAAATCTGACAACACGGATACTCGCTCCATGTTTTAAGTGCATCTTCACAAGTAACAGACATACAAAGTAAAATGTGCCCGGACAAACTGTAAAGCAGCAGAGGAGAGCGTCAGTCCTGAGGAACCATCCAGAATCACATTTGACCTTTTCATCCTGCTTCAGTGCAGCTGGATGGAAGGTGAAGCAGCTGGTCGGCGGTCGGACGAGCGTTTCGTGTACATCACTCAACGTCTGCTGAATGTTAAATATTTAGTTTGCAGATTGAACTCACTGTTAAATATCAGCTGACAGCACTGACTGACAGGGCGAATCTCTACAAGTGCACACACACATAGCTTCATAGGAAACACATAGGAAGTACTTCCCACCTCGCTGTGAAAATGACTGAAAACAAAGAGGTGTGAAAGTCAAAGACTGACTGCTCTCACTCCACCGACTCCACGGTCATGATTGCCTTTCCAAACTTACTGCTGGTTTCTTGGAGGGAACGTGTTTCTTAAGGTGGAATACATTTTTTCTGAACAGTTAAAAGCTGGAAAACAGTGGAAAAAAAAGCTGCTCAAAAGTGGAGGAGACGCGCCACAGTGGAGGAAATAAAAGGGAGAAGAGGAGCGTACGTTTTGTGCGTATAATGCGCCGCCCTGCCTCCTTTTCTAAACCTGTCAATCAAACTCACGTTCGACACGTCTGGCGGTCTGATGTGCGGCACAGCGAACGACAGACGGAAGAAATCAATATTTCTCTATAAAACTCTAAATAAACAACACTGACGGGTTTCAGGGCCCGTTAAGGTGCGGAATGCTGCGATCGAACATCGAGGACGAAGCTGCTGAACATCTGGGTGTTTCTCAAAGTCAGGGCGTCGTGCAGAGGAGGAGGAGGGGCTCTACTCTGGATGAAGATCAGACGGTGGGTGTGTGTGTGTGTGTGTGTGTGTGTGTGTGTGTGGATATCTGGAGTGTACGTGTGCGAGTCTAGCTGACGGACTTGAGCGTGGACCAGGGGTTGGTCCCGCGGACCTCCAGCGGCGGGCTGTTGTGGAAGATGTAGTTGCAGAGCTCCTCCAGCGGCGGCTCCGGATCGGACGTGGCAAACTGAGCCGCCTCCTCCACCTCCTTACGGATGGCGACGTCGATTTCCTGACGGGACAGAAAGAACTCACGGTCAGCTTTAACTCAGAGCCGTTCACACTGAGCAGACAGAGCAGGTCTGAAGGTAACCTGCTGGTAACACTGAAGCTGTCTCCATCAGGTGTCAGGTGTCTTTTATACGAGCGTCCCCTGAACTCACCATCGCACCACTGGAAGCTAATGTCTGTTTTGTTCAGTTCAGGCTTTGAACGTCTCCAGAGACAGAGACAATATGAGGTCAGATCTGAGTTCATACAGCCGAGTGGGCGTCTGCGATTCAGCGTTTCCACCGAGGTCAGCGCTCGGCTCAGGATGCCTCCTCCACCTCCTCCACCTCCAACGAAGAACGCGGCTGTTTCTCGCCAACCGCCAACCAAATTTTCTCGAGAAATTCTGATGGTGCTTTTAGATTAGAGACAGTTTCCACGAGTGTCAGCTAAACTCTTGTTAGAGATTGGACAGTTGTCATGGCGACCTTGAAAGGTTTTGACTCCGCCCAAAGCAGATGAGTCACTGTGCAGAGGTGCTTATCAGGAATACCTCAACAAGCTGTTTTCAATGTGCACTTTCACCCCTTCACACTTCAGCTTGAGCCTTTTTTTTACTGAGTATGATCAAAATCATGTTCCATTTGTCTTTGCAGTTAAACGTTGCAAAAGCAAATTCCACTTCCTGTCAGGCAGAAAACCAACGAACGCTCGAACGCACGTCACAGGAAGTATTTCAGGGTCAAAGCTTCAGGCCACTGACAGGAACAGCTGAGGAAGACGCTCAGGTCGGTTCAGTTTCCGTCTCGACTTTATGAGAAGCCACAGAATTTGTCATTTATGAGACGTTGTGAAAAATCATCAACCTGTGGCGATGGCGCCAAATCCAACTTGGTGCACTGAAGGCGCCGTGCAATCGCGTCCCTTCACCCTGAACTGCAGTGTTTTTGGTGACTTTGTAAAATAATTCCAGGATGATCAATCGAACACTGAGCGCCTGCTGTGATCATTTTAGCCGAGAGGCTGTGCGCCTGACTCATGGACCAATCAAAGGCTGCCCTCCTGACTCCTGGACCAATCAAAGGCTGCCCTCCTGACTCCTGGACCAATCAGAGGCTGTGTGCCTGACTCATGGACCAATCAAAGGCTGCCCTCCTGACTCATGGACCAATCAAAGGCTGCCCTCCTGACTCCTGGACCAATCAGAGGATGAATCTGTCTGAGCGTGTGTGGCAGCTTGACACTCAAACACTGTACAATGGAATAAATAATAATAAAGTGGGATCTTACTCATTATTTGTATCTTAAACTAAAGAAGAAGAAGCTGAATGGTTGTGAGAAATCAAAACATGACTCAGCAGTCCTGATTGTGGCTGCGGTGCTCATGGCTGCTCATCATGTGCGACACCAAGTGGTAAAAGTTGGTATTACCACTCTAGTATTTGGCTTCATATCAAACCGGTTTGAACATTACTGCATCAGTCTCTGGACGGTGGCGTTCAATTCAATTCAATTCAATTCAATTCAATTCAATTCAATTTTATTTGTATAGCGCCAAATCACAACAGAAGTTGTCTCAGGACACTTTCCATATAGAGCTGGTACAGACCAAGCTCTTTTGGTCTGTGTGAGCTCGTGTGAGCTGCTGCGATGGACGACGCTGGACGAAGCGTCCTTTCGCTGCAGCTCGTTATGCAGACGCCACAGTTTGTGTGTTGGTGTGTGCGCGCTCACCTTGAACTCCTCCGCAGACGCCATGTTGTTGCTGAGCATGCGCTCCTTCAGCATGGAGATGGGGTCGCTCTTACTGCGCACTTCCTGAATCTCCTCACGAGTGCGGTAGCTACAGGAAGTTACATCACAGTGAGCACAAAGTCTTCCCTGCTGGGTCGAGCACATGTCCACCTGTATCTAAGTTTACTCACCTGACACCTGGGTCGCTCATGCTGTGTCCATGGTAACGGTAGGTCTGCAGCTCCATGACAATGGGACCCTGAGACACACAAGAGGACATTTCTCAGGACAGATCCAGAGAATAAAGGCTAGAGGTGGATTAGAGGACGCTCAGCTCACCTTTCCTGATCTGCAGTAGTCTGCAGCAAACTGTGTGGCCTCTCTGACACACAGGACGTCCATCCCGTCCACCTGCGAGACAAGAGGAGGAGTAAGAGGAGGAGGAGGAGGAGGAGGAGGTCAGAGACGAACAAACAGCAGTCTTCCAGGAAGCTCACTGTGCAGCCTTTTCGGCCGTTTGTGTGCAGTATCATACATGAGCATCTGACGTCTGAGTGGATGCTCACACCTGCAACTGCCAGGACGGACTGTCTCCTCCTGTTCTAGTCTCGGTCCATACAGGCCAGCTGCAGCGTACGGCCAAAGACACACTGCAGCTCCCGCCCAAGACCGCCGAGGTTAGCATCGACATCGCCGATCACACACATACGGATACAAAACCTGCAGTCACCACCTGCATGTTACAAACCAGCTCCGCACACACGGGACGCAGAAACAGCCACGCCAGGCCAGCAGGTGGCGACTAATTAACATCTTTAAGGTGCACGGCCCGGCAGCGCCGTCCATCATCGTTGTTGATTCACGTGCGTGCTCGCATGCAAAGCAACAACGGGCATGTGGGAATTAAAGCGTTTTAACAAATCAGCATTTCAGAAGACGCTTTAAAAAATCTGTTTTTGCAAAATATCCGTGTGCGTCACGGCGTGAGACGGCCTGTCTAAGTGTCCCCCCGCGGCTCTACGCCTGCGTCTCACTCTGATTCCTGGTATGAAGTCTCCTCTCTTGTAGTAGTCGGTGCAGGCGGACGCTCTCTCCACCGACGTGCCCATCCCGTACTTGTTGTTCTCGCAGATGAAGATGCACGGCAGCTTCCACAGGGCGGCCATGTTGAACGACTCAAACAGCTGGCCCTGATTGGATCAGAGAGGACGGGAGTCGGTAGGTAGAAAAAAAAATTCATATCGCCATCAACGTGTTTTAATACACGGGCAGGATAATCACCTGATTGGCCGCTCCGTCTCCGTAGAGGGTGACGCACACCTGGTTGTTGCCTTGGTACTGGCAGGCCAGAGCGATGCCGGCTCCCAGAGGAATCTGGACAAATCACAGCTGAGTTACGTTCAACGGCACTGAATCATGGCGCTCTGCTCGTCTGCGGGCTCCACAGCTGCAACAGGTGATCAACCAGAACAGCTGAGGTCTGTTCTGCTGCAGCTGGAACGCTTACCTGCGCTCCCACGATGCCGTTGCCTCCGTAGAACTGCGGCGCGTACATGTGCATCGAGCCTCCTTTGCCTTTGGCCACGCCACTTCTACGACCTGAGGAGGAGTGAAGACGAGGAGTGACGGCGCTGAAGGTGGAAGTGCGACTCAACTGCACAGCTTCTGGTTTTTAACCTCTCACCTGTGAGCTCGGACAGGATCTCTTTGATGGCGGTGCCGCGGGTGTACGTGTATCCGTGGGCGCGGTAGGCGGTGATCAGGTGGTCAGAGGGGTTGATGGCGGCCTCGATGCCGGCAGCACAGGCTTCCTGCAGCAGAAGACACGCCTCAGGACAGGCAGGCAACACTTCACTGCACTCTGATGCTGCAGGTTCAGGTCTGAGACTTCTGTGCTTTGCTTCATAGATGTTGCATTATCTTTGATTTAATGAATTCTATGTTTCACTTGTATTTCACACATTGTCTTTGTTTTATTTTCATCTCTCTGATGCTGCCTTTCAGACACTCAGACAATAAAATGTTCTATTCCAGAGACGATTCTGGGAAATAAAGGTTATACAACACAAAGGAAATCAAAGTAACATCCGATTCTCATGTCAGACTGACGCAGTCACACCAAGCAGACAAACAGGACCAGGTCCACACCTCGTCCGTCAGGTGTCCTCACCTGTCCGTCGTACAGGTGACAGAAGCCTCTGATGATCTTCTGTTTGTAGAGCTGATCGGCTTTGAGCTCCATGCGTCTTATGGTCTGCATGACGCGGTAATACTGCAGGCCCTGATCCCGGGTCAGTGCCGCCTTCGCCGGAGGACCCTCCTCCAGACGGTGCACGTCGCATTTCTACGGGCCAGAAAAACATCATTCAACAGGAAGTTTGAAGGAACATAAAGACAATCTGTGCAACGTTCCTGAAGGTTCTTCTTCTTTGTTTCTGCCCACCTTGATGTCAAAGGTCGCCTGAGGGGTGAAGTCAGCGAAAGAGCGGGAAACCACCACTCTGGCACCCTGGTGACCAAAAACACACATCACGCATCGGTCAAACACACACACACGGCTCATAATCATGACACGTAACGAACACGAAGCAAAGCACACGGGTCTTCCACATGGACGGCACGAAGGCCCCTCCTCTTCACAGCAGGCGGAGGACAGGTGAGGCTACAGGTGTCAGGGACCAGGTGTGAGGTCTGTGGACGGACAACTACTGCACAGCTGTGTGTGTGGAGGTCAGTAACAGGGTGGGAGAACACCAGCCAGATGTTCAGCCGGCTCTGAATATCGTTTACTCCACCGACAACGGCTCGAGAGGAGAGCGCCGTTTACGAAACGCTTCAGACGGTTTCAGCTCTGCTGTCGAGTCAATGAACAGGAAATGTGGATATCTGAGGAAACACCTGCAGGACTGACAGAAACTTCACTGCTGAACGTCCAGTTTGATGATTCTGATGAAGTTTCAGTTCAACCAACTGAAGCGTTTTCATTTTTAGGGAGAAAAATTTTCATTTCTCACCTTGAAATGTCAGTTTGAATGGAACAGATCCACTTTGAGGTTTTTTACCAGCACAAACTCTCTTTCACGCTTCACTTAAAGCAAACAAACAAGTCCAAAAAGTGCGGAGGATGAAATCTAGATTGACAGTAACTGATCGAACTTCATGTGCTGAGGAAGACCACGTGATGGGGAGGAAGGTCGTGGGCAGACCTCGGGGGGCTGGGTTTGTCAAATGTGACTTTTTGTTTATGTCTTAAAGCAGTGGAACATGATTCATCAGCAAATACGTCGAGATAAACTGATGATTTAAAAGTGTTTAACAAGGAAACATGCCATGAAATGAAATATGACGTCACAGCTGCTGCTTTTCTCCACTTTCCATCTTTGGAAATCTTTGGAATCTTTGGAAACTGACTTTCTGACTTAAAGACTAAAAGATTAATAAAAACAAAGACAGACAGATCAGGAAATAACGAAAGACTTCACATAAAACCTGTGAAATGCTAAACGTGGATGGTTAAAGAAAGGCACACATGTGATTGGCTGTGACTTTCTGCTTCAATCTGAGTTTTTTGAACCACAGCGAGCGGCTGCTGTCGACGGTGCTTTTCTTCTGACTGAACGCTGACGAGCGGCAGCGGCCTGCAGACACACGCTAACCTTCCCACCCGTGTTAGTGATCAGGCAGACATGGAGGAGCTACACGTGTTCTTACTGGTCTGTCTGGCTGGTCGGTCTGGCCGCTAACTAACCCGGCAGCGGACGCTCCAGTACTGACTGGAGGCGGTTTAGGTGGTTGCCGTTGAGTTTCTGCCGAGGCGGGCGCCGCCGGTGCGGTCAGATTGACGTACTCTGACAGGTCAATCAGCAACTGGGGAACACAGGAGCCAACCAATCAGAGCAGAGCAGAGCAGAGCAGAGCAGAGCAGAGCAGAGCAGCACAGCCAGAGGAGCTCTAAGAGTGACATCTACAGGTGAGACCAGCAGAGGCAGCAGCTAAATGGAGAATGACACACACACACACACACAGATGATGATTTCTTGCTTCTAGAGGCTAAAATAAGGACAAACACTCTGGAGGACATGGAGACCAGCACCAGCCCATCAGTGTCTACACGTCAGCTGATGTTTCACAACTGACACAACATTTTAAACGCTGTTGTTTGGATAAATGTGATGAAATGCATCGACTTTTGGGGCATTTGATTAAAGTAATTTTCTCATGATTTCACCCAGAAACAGTTCAGACAGCAGATATATCATAAAACTACACACACTGTGATCAAAGTCTTAATCCACTTCATCCAGACCTCCTTTAACTGGTGCATCGTGATCATCACTGAAACAATTAACAACACTTAAACTCTGCATCAAAGCACGGATGCTGATTCTCAGGCTGCATGTCAAGATGTTGACTAAAGTTATTTCTTTCTTTCTTTCTTTTCAAGCAAACCACTGTCTGTCCTCCCTGACTGATAAAAGCGTGACTTTTCTTTAAGCACAGCTGGTAAATGTTGTGTCACTGTAAAACACCGCTGGGACGTTTCTGAGCTGGGAAACGAGGTTCAACTGTGCTACCACAGATGATCAGATTATTGATAACATCACAGCGTACAGAAATTAAAAGAAAACAAAACAAAACACAAGGCTCATGTTTGGGACGAGCATTTCAATGAAATCCAAAGATTTAAAGGCTAACTCAACCAAACAGTGAAGCAGTTTTGATCGGCCGCAGGAGAACAAGACGTGGTGATCTACTGTGTTTCACTGTGATCTCACTGACGAGCACCTCCTCCTCCTCCTCCTCCTCCTCCTCTAGAGGAGCTCCCTGGGAAACATCTGTGCAGGGGGACAAACATCAGCAGAGCATCGAGCCGCTTACCTCTGACACTGTCTGGGCTCCCTACGGTTCAGGCCGGGGGAGGGGGAGAGGAGGGAGAAAAGCAAGAAATAAATGGGGATTGTTGTGTGAGTGTGTGTGTGTGTGTGAGAGGGTGAATGAGGAGGGAGTGGAAGCGGGGGGGGGAGAACGCAAGCAAGAGATGTGCAGATCACAAAGCAAGAGACAGCAGGTTTCCTACAGTCAGGAGAGGCTTAAACCTCCTAAAATAACTCTGCTTCTCTTTCAGTGCACATTTCTAAAGAAGGTCTTACAAAACAAAGGCAGCCGATGGACAAACTGACTGTAGGAGGCCTGAAGCCTCTGAAACACCACAGCACACACAGACAGCATGCTGACGGCCTTTAAAGCTGAATATGCAGAGTGAAGGTGGAGGCACTGATGAAACCAATATCTGCTACTCACCGTCTGTCAGCTGACATTCACAGGAAGTTAAAGTTAAAAACAGGCAGCTTTTCAATCTTAAAGCTTTACACAGTGTGATTAAAAACTAGCATATCGAGTTATTATTAGTTATTTTGCACATATGAAGAGTGAAACACTGGTGTCAGTTTGAGTGATTTGAAATTAAGATATCAAACAGTCTCTGGGCGCTTTCAGTCAATCAAGTCCAAGTTTGACAAGATTAAGTTTCAGCTTCGAGGTGTAAAATCGTTCTTGTCTGTTTTCCTCATAACAACAAATGACTCTTTAAACTCTTATTTTGAAAAGATTTTGGGGTATTTTAAGTGAAACAAATGGAGGCCAGATTTAGCCTTGAGGTGCGTTTATAATCCGATATTGGTCAGTATTGATCACATCAGTGCTCCTGAGGAAGGCAAACCAACACGAACACTCAGAGAAGACGAAGATTAACTGTAGACACACATTTTGAGTCACGGCCGAGGCGACACGTCTGTGCGCGAGCTAACTGTTAGCTCCCGAGCTTTCCCCGCGTTTATCCGCGCCCCCGTTTACATTTTCACTTTGCCAGTCAACAATGTACAAGCACAAATCACATATCCGAGCACAGCATGCAAACTGCAAAGTAAGAGTCAAGCTACGCACTGTGGCTAACATGCTATCCGCTCACAAGGTCAGCCCCGTAACGCTACCAAACAAAACCAGGCTAGCTAACGTTAGCATTAGCTTTGAAACGGCCCCCAGCTCGACGTTAAGCCCCCGACCACTCACCACATTCCTGCCAGTGATCCTGCAAAGTGCGTTAGAGATAATGGTTAACATATTTTGCATGCTACTGAACGACGACCCGGCTCTTAAAGGATTATGACTGCGGTTGTTAGTGGCTGCTGGCTGTTAATTCCATGCAAGCGTCCGTCTATGTAAACACTCCGGGGGACACTGAATGCATCGAACAATGGTTCCGCAACGGTTTTTATAGCGGCCCAGAAAGTCAGTTTACGATTTAATTCAGAACAAAACCTCGTGAAGCGTGTGTAAAGAAACGTAAAAGGTTAAGAATAAAGACAAAGGAATACATAAAAGAAAATAATCCATATCATTTTTAAATAGTAATGTAGATTAAAGGAAGAAACATTTGGGGATCAATCATTTAAAAGATAAATGGCAGGTTTTTTGTTCACAAAAAAAATCAAGTTCAAGTTCCAATTCTTTTAACGAAGCAGGAATATAGATTGCTTCTTCCATGTCATTAAAATTACATGTTAAACCTTTTGACTTCAGTTTTGAGGAAAATGTGGAAAAAACACCCACCAATGATGACTTGCATCAAACACAGGAAAGCAAAGACACAACAACCGTTAAGTCAATATAAATAATAATTCATTTATTGCATTCGAGTAAATACATGATTTAAAGACAGAAAGAATGACAGCCCCCGCCCTCTCGCAGCAGTGTGACACATTCAGATGAATACAGGTTCGAAATTAAAAAAAGTTAAAGCCAAAGAGATTTGTGCGTATGAGCGACAATACAATGGAATATAAAAATGTAACACGAGTCAGGAATATACGAGGTTATGATGAGACCAGGAAACCGAACGTGTGCTTCATTTCCACCAGTCAAACAAGACTGAGAAGCTTAAAGCTGATCGCTGTAACCGTGGTGACACGAAGAGTAAATAAACCATCAATGAATACAAAAAAAGCTGTTTTTCTCAAACACCAGAGGAAATAAAGTAACAGGAATCAGGTCACATGTGTGCTGTGTAAACTGAACAAGGATGGACAGTATACTGTCGCATCCACCGCATCCACACACACACACACACACACACACACACACACACACACACACACACACACACACACACACACACACACACACACACACACACACACACACACACACACACACACAGAGTCGTCACTGATGAGACGGCGAAGGCTTCGGCAGGCAGCAGACATGTTGCGTTCAGTGCTCCACAGTCTGATTAAAGTGTCTCTTCCCGTCCAGGTACAACATGGACTCTGAGAGACGAACAAGAGACAAGAGAGGAAATCACACAGTTCCCGTTAATCTGGGGTTTAACTTTGGTAAAAGACACTGAGAGTGTGTGTGTGCGTGTGCGTGTGCGTGCGTGCGCGCTCACCTCCATATGTCTGTGGGACGATGTTGGGGACGTCGCGGTCAGAAACGAAGGTGAAGTGGAAGACGTTGGTGGTGTTGTGCTGGCGGGTCAGCGGGTCGAACACCTCGCTGTGAACTCTGACCTGGATGTGCTTCCCCTGCGTGTAGCACACCTGAAACACGTCACACGTTAAACTGCATTCGCTGATCAGCCAGTCAAACGTCATCATGAAGCTGATGTGGAGAAAGCGTTGGTGAGCATTTTATTTAAAAGCTTGAGTCCAGACTGTCTTCAGGCCTGCGCGCATCCATTACCACATCCTTACCAGATCCCCGGAATGTGATCTGAACTCAAACGGATTATTCACTCGGACTCTGACCTGTGACGAGAGCAGCAGCAGGGAGCCGATCTCCACGGGCTTCTGGAAGAGGATGTCGTCAACAGCCACCAGGTTCGGCCGACACCCTCTGCAGCACAGCGGGGGAGGGACAACACACACGTCAAGGCCAAACAAACACTGTGCCTGAACGGGACGTCTGTCCCTCTGCAGCAGCATCTTTTCTTCACAGCTCTCACCCGAAGGAGCAGGCGTTGGCCCAGCCCAACTCGTACGCTTTCCTCATCAGAAAACCTCCAAATATCCTGTTGAAGATGTTCCTCTCCTGTCAACACACAGACAGAAGACTCGTCAGACATTTCCCAATTTGAACGCCTCAAACTCTGAACAGGGACGAAACAATGGGACGAACGCTGGAGGAAGGGGTGGAGGGATCATGAGGAGCAGTGACGACCTGTCCGAGCTGGTCCTCCCTCTCACCTGCGGGTGGCAGATCTCCAGCCCTTTCAGCTTCGCATCCTCCATCCACACCGAGTTCGGAGGCAGAAGTCTGCTGCGGAAACTGACCGTCCTTTAGAGGAGGACAGACAACAGACACCGTCAGACATTTCACACAGAGGATCTTCATATCACACAAAAACGACGCTGTCTCTGGATTGTGTTCAAAAAGTTTTACTGTTGCTTTACTGAAAACGAGCCTCAACACGCAGCACGAAGGTGTTAATGCTCGTTTTAATCCCAAGCTTCAAACCCGACAGCTGTCCAGACTTTCACTGAGATAAAGAAGGATTATCGATGATCCCACTTAAAGGGTGGCTTCACTGCGTCGTGCACGGAGCAGATTTAAGTTGACAGTCGTACTTTGAGTCCAGGGTGTTGAGGAACAGACTGTGAACGATCTTCCTCTCCTCGTCTGTGGGAGCCACCTTCAGCAGAGACGCAGTGCTGAGCTCCACGCGCCGCGATTTGTTAGCTGGAAACGCAGAGAAAAGACAGACAGAGAAGGGTTGGCGTGGAAGGACGGCGTTGTCTCTCGTTAAGCGAGGCCGTGTCAGGACCTCATACCTTCTCCTTGCTGCAAGAGTTTCTCCTCCTCTGGACCGTCTGCCTTCAGAGGATTTACAAAAGCTGCTCTGAAATAAAGAAGAAGAAAGGTGAACAGAAACAAACAGCAGCGAGCATGAAGCGATCGTTTCCTCTCCTCACCGTAAATCCCTCACAGTCCACTTCACACAGTACAAAGTAAAGTACATTTACTCAAGTTCAAGTTTGAAGTGCTTGTACTTATACTGCATCTCAGAGGGAAATATTTTACTTTTACTCGTCTTTACACATTGAAACAATTAGTGATTTACAAAAAACTGCTCAGAGAGAAGAGGACAGCAGTCCCAGGGGACACTTAACTGCACTGCAGTACTTTTACTTTGAATACCTGAAGTACATTTTCCTGATTGTATTTTTACTGCAGTGACTTTTTCAGTGCTTAACAGAGTATTCTTACAGTGTGGTATTAGTACTCTTACAGGAGTAAAGGATCTGAACACTTCCTCCACCACAGGCCGACTCAGAGCTGAGTTTGAAACAGACCAGACACATCGAGCACCGATCACATCAATTGACAGTGAGGAAAACAGAGAAAACTGCGAGGTCAGTGGCCACAGAGCAACATACTGAATATACACCCTGAACTGACGTACTGCAGGAACAGTTTTAATGCAGGACTTTTACTTGAACAGAGTATTTTCACAGTGAGGTATCAGTACTGCCCTGCGATTGGCTGACAGCCGGTCCAGGGTGTACCCCGCCTCTCGCCCATTGACAGCTGGGATAGGCTCCTGCACCCCCGCAACCCCAAAAGGGATAGGCGGTATAGAAAATGGATGGATGGATGGATGGGTATCAGTACTTGTACTGCAGTACAGAATCTGAATCCCTCCTTCCTTCCTCAGTGTCAGTCTATTCAATTTTTCAGATCTGTGATTTAAATGCATCAAAATGTCGACAAAACGACGTCCACGGAGACGCTCATCAAGAGGGAATGAAGCAGCGAGGGTTTGACAGCTGCTAGTGTTTCAGTGCAGGTTCACTTCCTGTCTGTATTAACGTTCGTTCATGTGGAAGAGCCTTAGACTCTGAAAAGTCTGGACTGAGCGTCTTACCTCTTGTTTTCTGGGTCGCGGGCCACCATGACGAACGTGGCGTCCAGCACGGGGGCATAAGCTCCATCACGGTACTGGAAGAGGAGCCGCACGTTAAGATTCGTCCTGTCACTGAAGGACATTTGTTTTTGGTGAAACTAGGAGAGGAGTCTACCTGAGACATGTGCATCTTGGCTTCAATGGAGGTCTTCCCCACCCAGGTCACATGACCGGTGAACTTGATGTCGCAGTCAGGATAGATGATGTGCTGCCTCATGTCTGTCCAGCAAAGAGACAACAGGACAAACACATTTGGATGAAAAGCTGCGTTCAGAAACGTTTGTCCGGGTTCACTTCAGGTCAAATGAGACAACGGTTTAATCTGCAGCTCAGCTCTGACGCCGAACTGTCCTCGTAAATACGAGACACTCTTACCGATCTTGTCCACCAGGGCGGTGACGATGGACAGCGGAGACCTCTTCAGAGCCTCATTATAGGTGTGAGAGTAGGAGATGAGGACTGAGGAGAGACGCGAGGAAGAACATGTGAGTGTGAGACGCTGCTGAACTTCCTGTCTGTTATAAAGGACATCTTATGTGTTATAGAGGCACCTGCTAAACTGTCCAAGTCCTCCAGGATTCTACCAAACCTGCAAAGAGACAGAAGACGAGTTAGAGGAAGAGGAGGGTTCTGCTTCATCAGTGTGTGTGTGGGTGTGTGTGTGTGCGTGTGCGTACCTGACAGTGTTGTGGAAGGTCAGGTACTTCTCTCTCAGCTGTGGCTCGGAGCCCAGAGGCAGGTGGACCTCCAGGCAGCTGTCCTTCATCCTCCTGACTGGAAGGTCGTTCTGAGACTTTGCCAACATGGAGGCCAGCGACAGGCGCTCCGCCATGGCCTGCTGGTGGTCGCTGCAGCAACACAAGTCTGTCAAACTTGTACTTAAACACAGTAACTGAGGAAATGGACAACTGGCACAAAGTTAAAGGCCTCAAACTGGAGCCAATTATGGTTTCGATGGGTCACTACCTCCAGTTTGTGGAAGCTCCCACGATTTCTCTGAGCCTGTTCCGCACTGAAAAACACAGAGCAGACAATCACATCTTCTGCGTGCGTGTGTGTGTGTGTGTGTGTGCGTGCGTGCGTGTGTGTGTGTGTGTGTGTGTGTGTGTGTGTGCGCGCAGTGAAAGCACTAAAGGTTCCAGGCTGTGTGTTTCATACTGTCTCTGTCAGAGTGTGTTAACCTAAGCTGTGCAACAAACAATGACACTGTCCACTTTTATGGTTTTAAAGCCGTAATAATTCATGTGACGACGCTAAAAGGGCAGAACTTCACGACTTAAAGTGTAAAATATCTGTGACTGTCGCCTGAAGGCTGCAGCTTACTGAAGCCCAAACAGTGAGACAATATGAAACAACCGAGAGGAGAGAAGCTGTGAACTGAGACAGCTATCGAGTGGGAGCCCGCTGTGACCAAGCTGAAAGTCAGCGCAGCCGAGGGAAGAAGGAGAACGTTAACAGATCACCGACGAGCGCCGCAGGGAAGGATTAGCTCGTTTAGCTGTGGAGCAGCAGGAGAAATCCAGCCAGCGTGAACAGGAAATCCAGACCTACCAAAAGGCAGAACAGGTGCACAGAGGAAGCTGCTGAAACAAGGTGAGAGAGGGTGGATGTTCGCTCGGTCAGTGTGCAAACATGCAGGAGGTTAACATGCAGTTAGAACTGATCGCTACAGGCAGCAGGAGAGTTTAGACTGTCGGCTCTGTCGAGGATTTGTTCACCAACACACACCATTTGACACGTGTAAAAGCGGATTTCCTGTGGAGAAACAAACATAATAAAAAGGGTTCAGGGTAAGAGAGGAGGGGATGGAGGGGGGGGTCAACCGATTCAGATGACATGTCATTACATTCATTCTACTACTGAACAGAGTGACTTGACTTCACCATCCTAGGAAAAAAACTCTTGTCTGAAGTGTTTATTCCTCCACATGAGCAACAGCTGTAACAGCTGGATGTCATCACAAACTTTAAACAGCTGAAACAGCTGAAAGCGTGTTCAAAGCCGCCACGCTTCGTGTTCAGGAGGTCTGTGTTTAGCAGGTGTGTGCGTGGCTCGTCCAGGTGTGTTTCACCCTATGACTCTGCCGTCCTGACCTCAGCAGGAAGTCCATTTGACTGGAGATTATTCAGTCATCTGTCACTGTTTCCCTGGATGCATTGAGTATAACAGGTCTATGATTAACCCAGGCGGCAGTCAATCTCACGGTCTTACCTTCGATCATGTCCGGCGCCCTGCCCTGCTTTGACACGCCCCCCGCGCAGAAGGACCTGGTCGTCAAGGACACGGCCGACTGCAGCAGCAAGAACCTGCAGCCCCACAAGGACGTGACACAAAACAAACACACCCTGAGGTGACCTGAAGGCCGAGGAGTCCACTTACACACACGTGCATCTTCATCCTCTGAGTATAACCATCGAAAGACATCTGATCTGTCTGTAGTCCTGCCTGTTGTTCCACAGCGGACAGCTGAGCAGACAGAGGGACAGAGGGACAGACAGACAGGCAGGGGGACAGACAGGCAGTCAGAGGGACAGACAGACAGGCAGGCAGACAGACAGAGAGACAGACAGACAGAAAGTCAGAGGGACAGACAGACAGACAGACAGACAGGCAGGCAGGCAGGCAGGCAGGCAGGCAGGCAGGCAGGCAGGCAGGCAGGCAGGCAGACAGGCAGACAGACAGACAGACAGACAGACAGGCAGGCAGGCAGGCAGACAAACAGACAGACAGACAGACAGGCAGGCAGGCAGGCAGGCAGGCAGGCAGGCAGGCAGGCAGGCAGACAGACAGACAGGCAGACAGGCAGGCAGGCAGGCAGGCAGACAGGCAGGCAGGCAGGCAGACGGACAGACAGGCAGGCAGAAATTCAGAGGGACAGATAGATGGACAGACAGACAGACAGACAGACAGACAGACAGACAGACAGACAGAGGGACAGGCAGACAGGCAGGCAGAGGGACAGGCAGACAGACAGGCAGGCAGACAGACAGACAGACAGAGGGACAGGCAGGCAGACAGAGGGACAGGCAGACAGGCAGACAGACAGACAGACAGAGGGACAGACAGACAGGCAGACAGACTCTCACTGATGATCCATCATGTGAAACTTGAGGCGTTCGCTCGGACTCGTTCCACGATGAGCACCAGAGGCAAAAAGTGACGAAGCAGCGCCTCCAGACTTTGATTCTTACGTAATAAAGTGACAAAACCTCAAAGCTGCATCTCAAACTTTGTGATTTCATTATCTACCGCTCACGTTTTCAAGAGATTTCATCATGTTTGCACAAAGAATGAGTCGCTCTGGAGTTCTCCGAACCCTCTTTGCTTCATTAATGCTTAAATTATTCTTATTTTTAATGATATTGCTGGCTTTTCATCAATATTTTTTCTGTTGAAAGGTTTTTTAAGACAATGACAAAACGCTTATTGTTTATGTTTCTTTCTCGTGAATAACGGGCCATGACTGTGGGGTATGAAACTTTTACTATGTTGTATTTCAGAGGAAAACATTCATCTGAGAGCTGTAGCTGCATGTTGTAAAGCAGAATAAGATTTTCCCTGCATTACATGTGAGTACACAAAATAAAAAGCATATTTAAGACTTTAAACTGCATTCATGACACCCAAAGGTATATGAATTAGTTTGACCTGCTATGATAACTTGAAAGCAGTGTGTGGAAAAGAACAGCTTCCACTGTGAAATACTCATTGTTGTTGAGACCTCGTCTGGCACTGCAATGAACTTGTCACACCCTTTACACACAAAGAATCCCCACCCCAGCTTACTCCTTCCAGGTGGAGCTGATGTCTTCATTTACATTGCTAAATGGCTTAAACAAGCTCTACAATCAAAGCTCATTGACACAAATCATCGACAAACAGTTTCAGGGATGCTTAGCATTCCCAGCATGAGTTAGCTGACTGTAGTTATGCTAACGGTGCTTCTGTAATTAGCATTTAACCGTTCCAGGCTGCGGCAGCATCGTTTCTATCCACACTGACCTCGGTGAGAGCATTGTAGGGTCCCGAAAGGCAGCGTGACAGTTTCTGTGGTCCTAAAGAAGCCGGTGAGCTGGCTGAAAAGGAGAGAAACACGCAGATTTCCTCCTCAGATTTGTACGGTGGCAGGGGTACCAGGCAGCCAGGACAGCAAGATGACTTCCGCGTTGGTGCTCGGCCACACCCACTGCCGTATGACGTCAGGCGCACGTTTACGAAGCTGAACTTTACGCGCTGACTGCAGCCTGTCAGCCTTTGAGGGATTGTGGTGTTTGTTTTCCTCAAAAACTTGAGACAAGAAGACATTTTTAAAATAACAACTTATAATTTTCTTTTCTTTTTTTTAATTCATACATGTCGATTTAATAACAAACAATCTAATTTTGTTAATTATTTGACTTTAAAAAAAAGCAAAAATAAATAATAAATGCCTGTATGCTCTAAAATATTTTTGTCTAATGTGATATGTCCCATGTTCTTTTGTTATTGTTCTTTGTATGCTATATTCCTATAGATCAGAGATTTTGACTGGGCCCTATGAAGACTTCCAGATTTGGATATACAGGGAGAGTAGGCTTTGAGTTTCTGCTATTTTTCCTGGGTAAATATTTATGTAATGGTGACATACTGTATTCTGAGAGCTGATAGAAGGTCTAACTTGTGTAAGAGTTATGTCACAACACTGCAGTATTGTGGTTTATTGTATGTATGTGTGTCACCATCCATAATCCATCTGTTTTCCTCCTGTAGTCATTCTCATCACAGAATCTAATACGTCACTGATTTTGGCATAACTCAGGTTTTTTGGTCCAGTGGGGGTAAACAGCCATCGAGTGCCACACAGGTCATGAACATAGGCTCATGTAAGCTTTTGGTTACCAGTATGAAAAAATCACCCGGCATCACACTTAGGTTGCGTTTTGATTCATCCAGTATCAGTATGCAGCATCCAATCACAGGACAGCTTGGCTTCTGGAAAAGCACATCTGCAGACCAGCTGCAGACTTGATGGACTGCTGTAATAAGCCTTTAGGATCGATTTCTTAACCTCCAGAGTTGCAGATGACGGCCATTTGTCAGTGGACGTGTCTCTCAGGAGTCCACCACCTTTGTGAAGGTGCACTGCTGAACTGCTGAACTGCTGCAGTCTCGTTTTTAGTCTCGGATCGGAATGTTCCTGCTCCCCTGCACTGGTCTGTGACAGGCATATAGGCTGTGGCCTCATGCAACCTCACTGTCTGCGAGAGATGGAAAATTCCTCCTGGGTGACACATCGGGTGCGCTGAACTACTTATGTGCCGTTAATCTGTAACACACCTTAAAGAATAAGGAGTCATCGATCAGTCTTTGCAACACAGAAAATCTTATGTAATAACTGTAGTAACAGCTCTTCACAGAGATATTTCACATTTTATACTTGAGTGACCGACAGTTACTTATTTTACTGCTAAGATGTTGGCAACTCGAGTACAGACAAGATGCAAAAACTTTACTTTAAACTGAGTTTTAAGTTTTTTTATGTGTACTTTTACTCTTACTTAAAGTAGAAAATATGTCTCCAAGTTTCTGCCTTCGCAATCAAAACAAGGATCTTATAGCAGGATCAAAAAAGACGCCCCCTTGTGCCCCGATTGGCTAAAAAAGGCCACAGAGTGTCGCTGATTCGTCAGAAATCTGAGCGCTGTGGAGACTGACCAACCGCATTCCAGCGCGAGCCGGCTATAAAATGCCCGATGTAAACAAAGGAGCAGACAGTTGAACGGCAGCGACCCAGCCGAGGGTGGTCTCTACTGGATGTTCCTATCCCGACAGCCGCGTCCGGACCAGAGGCTGACTGTGGGGAATAAGCCACTCTGAAGCGAATGAAGAAACAACTTATCTTTCACTTCACGTACAGAGGACTTGTAACGAGAGGAAAAAAGAGTAAAAGAAGAAAATGGAGTATAAATTACGAAAGGCTGAACCCAGGGACGTGTCTGATATATTACGACTGGTGAAGGTAGGCCGAGGACCAGAACGGACCAAATGTGGACAAAAACGCCATTAAAATGTTATGATTCGATGTGAATTTAGCAGAACGGTTGGGCTCAGCTAGCCAGCTAGCTAAACAAGCCGTTGGTTAACATTGACCTTCCCTTGAACTGAAACTGTCGTAAACTGAGTTCCGACAGCGTTGACCAATAAAATCAGACGAAGCCTTAAACGGTGAATTCCAGCAGGCAGACTCGAAGGTGACTAAGAGGTGAATAAGAGGCAGGTGGAAAATATCCGGAGGATGTCCGAGTGTGAGATTAGTGTCGGGGGGCCTTTGTTTTCAGCCAGACGACTCATTTCCGGTTTGACCGCCGCTTTTCCAAATATGGTCAATGCGTCCAGCTTATGTTCTTATCAGGGTAGACTGGTGAAATGTTGACACACTTCCACAAACTGCTGACGTGACACGAAAAACACAACAAAGGCTGCAGCTGATGTTAGGATTATTTCAAATAAAAAATAAATAAAATAAAATAAAAAAACAGCTCCAAACCAAACAGAGTCAATTCAGCATCACACAAACTGGAGAAAAGCAGGAAGAACTGGCACCTTGGAGCCAGTTCGTCTTTCTCCTCCTTCGTAAATGACCGTCAGCTGAATTAGATGTGACGTTTCAGCATCAGCAGGGCACGTCTTCTCATCACTAAGCTGTTGTTTCTGTCTTTCGTCTCTCAGGAACTTGCTAAATATGAGGAGATGGAGCACCAGGTCACACTGACTGAAAAAGGTGAGTTTTCCGCTGACCTCCATCCGTCTGTGCGCGTAAGCAATCAGCTCGCTAACTGGTTTTATGTGCTTTCAGAACTCCTGGAGGATGGATTCGGTGACACCCCGTTTTACCATTGTATCATCGCTGAAATCCAAGGAGACAGCAGCACTGACGGTATGACCCCCCCCCCCACACACACACACACACACACCTTGTAAAAAAAAGAAACACGAGAGGAATCCAACGTAACTCGTAGCATTGACTTCAAGTTCCTCCACAGAGGACCAGTTCAAGAGACACAAAGGGGTTCTTCAGGTTTTTGACAAACTGATTTGATTGACATGTTGTTGAAGACGGTCGAGGTCTCGGCCGACTCGCGGCTTTGCAGAGATGTTCTTCATTGCTGCCGTAGTTGAACAGTATGTTCTCCCTGCTTCTGTAAATCAACATATAGGCACGATGATAACAGAAGCCTGTTTGTTCAGGAGACGCCCAGCTGCAGCTGCCTGCCTGCAGGCCTTCACTCTATGAGCATGTTCAGGCACAGGGTGAACGTGTACACCATGCTGGGTGTGTTATTAAATATTATGTGTCATATTGTGTCAAATATTTGTGCAAACATGCGGAAACAATAACTCAAGTAGAGCGACTCTGAAATGAGGCAGTGGAGGCCTCTTACAGTCAAACGAAGGTAAACAGGTCGCTGAACCGTGTGCAGGCGTCATAATAAGATCAATATACAAGAATCTAAACATGGAAACACAAACGGCAGCAGGATTCTGTCATTTCATCGTCGTCTCACTTGTCTCTCTCCAGGTCTGAAGGTGGTGGGCTTTGCGATGTACTACTTCACTTATGACCCGTGGGTGGGCAAACAGCTCTACCTGGAGGACTTCTACGTGATGGAGCCCTACAGAGGTACCGCTTCAGTCCGCTCCACTCGTATTTGTCTGTCGCTGCTCCGTCATCACTGAGCTCTCCTCTCTTCTCTCTGCAGGGCTGGGCATCGGTTCAGAGCTCCTGCGGCATCTCAGTGATGTGAGTATGTTTACTGAGGCGGAGCTGCCAGCACAGTGACAGGTGTAACAGCTGGCCAATCACCTGTCGATCATCTGTTCTGCATCCTTAGTGCAGTAAAAGATTTTCCTTAAAGTAAAAGCAAAGATGTGAATCGATTTTTAGAAATGTTTTACGTCCAAACACCTTATTTTAGAGAGAAGACCTGAACTTTAGATCCAGTTTGTGCTGCATCTTTAACAGAAAACTGAGTTTGGAAGGTTTGAGCATCACCAGACACTAAGAGTCTGAGATGCATTATGGGAAATGTAGGACTTTGTGTCATGCAGCCAGAATAACTCGCCCTCTGCCGTTTCGATCCCGTAGTGACCTTTAACTCTCGTCCCTCTTCCAGCTGGCGATGAAGACTCGCTGCAACGGGATGATGTTCGTGGTGGCGGAGAACAACGAGCCGTCCGTCCAGTTCTACAAGAGGCGCGGTGCTGAGGATCTGTCTCAGGAGGAGGGCTGGAGGCTGTTCAGGTTCGACAAGAACAGCCTCGTCAAGATGGCCACCCCGGCCGAGGAATGACAGACGAGCGGCACCGGAGGAAGAGGAGGAAGCACGAGCGTCTGACCAGAGACGAAGAGTTCAGCCTCTGCAGACAAAGGTTGATTCAGACAACTCGGCTTTGGAAAAGGGGAATTCTGCATCACAGTAAAATGATTCTGCGTGTTGTCAAGCGTTGAGTGTCTTCTGCTAATATGTCGCTCTGAATCACTTATGTTATTCTTTCATTCAGCGATGCTTTGTTAGTGTGTGTTTGAAGAGTTATATCACTTGTTTTCAATTAAACAGTAACTGATCACACAGGTCACAGCGTCTGTTTGGATCCTTTCACCTGAACTCATTTTACAGAAATGACTTCACAAACGTATTAGAGGGAAACACAGAAACCCGGTGACACACACCTGAGAGTCATTTTCCAGTTTCATTCCATCAGAGTGACTCATTTAGAAAGACTCAGTGCCGTTTTTCAAAGGTTTAGTCCAAAGTTTCACTACATTTTCTATTTCCTGGGCCTTAAAAATGTCTTCCTAAACATTAAAGATGACAGTGAATTCTGCCAGTACAAACCTGTTCAGGCAGTCCACACCAGTAAGAACAGTGTGGAGGACGAGTAGCACCTTGATTTGATAATCACAGACTGTCATTGATCACAGTAACCTTCAGGATGGATGTGCTTCCACGCTCGATGCTCTGCAGGGTGTCAGTGAGGTTCTCAGGTTCATGACTCACGTCTTATCTGTGTGAAGCCCTTTTGGACTCTGAGTTACGACACAGTAAACTCAGCTTGTCTTGTTTTTATGCCGTGACCTCATTCTGCTGCAGTCGCGCTTCATCCTGATCGTTCCTGCAGAGTCGTCTGAGAAATCTGCTGCAGGGATCGTCGAAAGGCGTTCGTGTGCTGAGCGGACGCTTCGTCTCGGTTCTGGTTAGAAGGTTAAAGAGCGTTATCTGCTGACCACATTCATGATCCAGAGCAGTCTGCAGACGTCCATCTCTGACCTTTGGTCCACTTTGGATCTTGTTTATGTTGAACTCACGCCAAACATTCACCAGGTGAGGTCATAAAACACTATAATCCCGTAAAACCAGGTGAGCGGCAGGAGTTAATTTTGATAACCTGTATGCACTAATTTGCTATTTTTCCCCCCTTAACTAAATAACTGAGCAGCATCATGATGGGAAGCCAAACTGAAATTACTGAAATGATTCTGATGTTTGATCTCAGTGCACTGAAGAATGAATTCAACAAATCAACATTGTTATTGCTGACATTTTGTTCAAAACTGCTTCAAAAGGAGACAGGAGTTCATTTTTGTAGTCCATTTGTGTCACCATGTGCTAACATGCTAACAAGCTAAAGCTTTAACATGAACCAAAAGGCTTACATCACTGTACCAGCTAGCTACATGTAGCAACCTTAGCTCATGTTTAAATAGTGAACTTGCATGTTTACAGACATGTTGACATTATGTTAGCATGCTAATTCTAGCTGAGTAGACATTAATCTTTATTCACTCTGAGGGACATTTGTGGGCCCAAAATACTTGAAACATACGATGAAGTAAATATAAATTGAGCATAAATATACTAAATTTACATACTGAAGTAATAAAAGTACGAGTTTCTATGATCTGAAAGAACAGATGAATCTAAGAAGTCCAGAGAGCTGAGGCTGGCCTGTCCCTCAGCAGCCACCATACGTGTAAAATAACACGTTTACACACTCTTACGTCTAAAAATGTCATGTCATCATTCTCCATTGACTCAGCAGTTTTGTGTCCTGGCATGTTTACTAAAACCTTGTGTCCTTCAGAGGACGTGACGAGCTGGAGCTCCAGTCAGCTGCACGATGGACAAACATTCACGGTCTCCAGAGGATGAATCCTAATGATGCTGGTGAACCATCATCCCATCAGCCTCAGCTGTACTTCACCTGTAGTGCTAACAAACGTTGCTAACATGCTAAAGATGACACCACAGCCACACAGCAGCTGGCATGGCTGCAGACATGAGCAAACAGCCTGTCCACTGGAGGGATTATCGCTTGATCCTCCTCAGATGAGACAAATCCACAGTCCTAAAAACAAGCTCCCGCAGTGTGCAGCAGCCGGTCTGAAGAGGCATCGCACACACAGGCCCGTCAGTCCTGTTTGAAGACAGGATGCAAGAAATAAGATCCCATGTGCTCCACTCTGACGGGCCCTGGTTTGCAGTCGGTCAGGCTGTTCGTATAAGCTATTTGACTGAAGCGTTTCAGAGGATTTGAGGAGCTTCTTATAAACAGGAACACTTTGTTCCTCTTTAATGATGCTGTCATGCTTCAGCCTGCTCCCTGTGACATGCACCACACACTCCTTCAGTCAGGAAACAGCTGATCTGGCTTCTTACTCGTCTCACGCTGCTTTAAAACGGTGTATAAAAACTTTATCGCCGACAAAAACTTCTAATCAGCATCATTCTGGATTGAAGTGTTCAGGAGTTTTTCCACAGAGGATGCTGATCCCACATAAACCTTATCAAACAGCAGAGGAGCGTTACATCACATCCTCCGTCCTGTCTGAGGAAACACGACTTCAGCCTGGAGATAAATCAAACCAGACAGAGGAGAGATTCAGAAAGCAGCATTAACGTCTGATTCCAGGTCAGTTCAACAGTGAACTTTCTGTGGTTTGATGCTGCAGAGCCGGACGTAACCTCTGCAGTCCACATGTTCCTCAAAGACAAACAGCTCCTGAACGAGACAAAAGCACCCAGTTTACAGAGGAGTGACCAGAAATGAAGACAAATAAGAGACATTTTATTCCCCAGGGTTTAAAAAACACAGATAATCTCCTGAGTGTGAGTTCAGTTGCAGATTATGTCCATATGATGTAATAAGCTCAGTGAATTCTCATCAAACCTCATCAGATATTCAGTTTTCTTCAGGAATGAACATGTTCCTCTCTCTGTTATTCAGAGTTCATTATGAGACAAAGACGTACGATGACGTCACTGTGAAAACAATCTTATTTAATCCACGTTCTCTGCTCATTAGACTACTGAACATCTCAGAACTGCCATCGATCTTTAGTTCGTTGAGCTTCATTTATTCAGGAAATCTCATTAAAACAATCACAAAACTGAGACTTGAACTGTGTGTTTGGTTAAATAAGTGATGAAGAAAGGCGCCACGGCAGTCAGATTCCAGATTTAATTTAATTAATCAAGATAAAACTTCATACAGTATCTACAGTTGACTGTTAGACGAGGACGACACACACACTCTCCTTCAGTTCATTAACTCCAGCTGGTCTACACACACTGTTTGGCCCTTTACGGTAGCACAGAAGCATCATTAGCATCAAACTGCGACGTGGATACAACATGAGGGGAAATAAAGGCCGACGTGAACGAGTGCGTGGACACAGACGCCACCATCAGCTCCTCCTGACTCCATCCTGACGAAGCTGCGACAGGACCGTGTTGTAATGAGGCTGATAAAAAACACTTCAGAACGCAGAGAAAAGGCTAAAAGGAAAAGTCTGATGTTTGATGCGAGGCGCTCTCCTGCAGTTAGCTTAGCTTAGCATAAAGACTGGAAACGGGGGGAAACAGCTAGCCCTGCTCTGTCCACCACCAGCACCTCTGAAGCTCATCCATGAACATGCTGTCATCGCCATCAGGTTACCCGGCAACCAACCGAGACTACTGGTCCCAGTCAAGAACTGGTCTGCTGTGAAACCACAGTATGTGTTAGACCTCCTGAGCCTCAGAGGCTGCAGGTGCCTCATGTTACCTCTGGACACAGCCAGGCTAGCTGTTTCCACCTGTTTCCAGTATTTATGCTAAGCTAAGCTAACCTGCAGCTAGCCCTGACTTTCTATCTCCTGTGCAAATGTGAGAGTATCAAGAGGAAGCTGGAGCCATCGAAATGACTTAACGAGTAGTTGATTATAGAAACAGGAGCTGTTAAGTGTCCTGTGCCGTCTGTGAAGTTGTGCTGTGCAGCAGAGAGCGAGGACGTGCCGGTGGCAGACATGAAGGATGTTTTTCAGCTCGCTGAGAGCTCAGAAAGTCGATACTGTGACCTGCTTTGTTTCACAAATCAGAGAGTGGAAGAGCAGAGGCCATCGAAGGAGAAAGCAGGAGTGATTAGAGAGAGGAGGAGCGCCGCCGGCTGCTCTGCTCTGCTCCGAGACGCACGCTCACAAATGTATCTGGATCACTGGAATGTGGAAGGATGTGACGAGAGCGGAAGAGTGTGTGAAGCTGCTCCTGGACCAGCAGCGACCAGGAGGAGGAGACGGAGGAGGCTTCAGGAGCTGCAGGAGCGTACAGGTGTGTGTGTGACTGCAGGTCTCTCAGGATGGACAGGTGTGTCTTCCTGCCGTCTCAGCTCGTCGTGTCGTTGCTCTCTGTTCGCTCCTTCTTCTCCAACACAAAAGTCAGAACAGCCATGAGAGTCAACCACTGGCGAGGACACACCGAGGGACGTTCAGAGGAGACGGCTCAACACTCACCTTCTTCCTGCCGAACGGAGGATCTTTCCACAGAGCCTCCAGGGCGCCGCGGCCCTGCTGGGTCCAGGTGTACGCCGAGTCCCGGCTCACCTGGCGGGAACACGAGAAACATCAGCACGTGTTCACAAACTCGCCGACGAAGCAGATTCTGATGCGGAACACGAGGAAAGAACGAGGTTTATTTTCTTAAATCTTGTATCTTTATTGTGTGTTTGTGTCTTTGGTTTGTTCGTACATTGATGTTTAAATGTTAAATGATGTTGGACGGTCTTGCTGAAATCGTGGTTTCCAGCCATGTTAACCTCTGACCCTCATCTCTTTATCATGCCGGCTCACGCGCTTCCCTCTCTGCACCCTGCCCTGCTTGTCTGC
The DNA here is from genome assembly GCF_039877785.1 of Chaetodon trifascialis. Taxonomy (NCBI): domain Eukaryota; kingdom Metazoa; phylum Chordata; class Actinopteri; order Chaetodontiformes; family Chaetodontidae; genus Chaetodon; species Chaetodon trifascialis. Next base: position 22,558,010 of record NC_092073.1, read on the forward strand.
TTCATCTCTGCGTGCGCCGCGAGCTGAAGCCTGATCCAATCAGGGCGTGTCTCTATTTTTCCGTCCGCCCGTCCTTTCTGTGTTTGCGTGTGGGCTCTCTGGGTGGAAATACAGTAAATGAAACGGATTATAAATCCGGTTCGCAGGCTGGACTTCCTGCCGGGAAGCTCGACCCGTTCCTCAGAGGAAGCAGATCAAACACGCTGATACGACGCAGACGAAGCGTGAGACCTGCTGAATGTGACGCCCGTCAGCGCTGCGCAGACACACTTTACAGGGTGACGGTGTGTTTTTCCTCTTTCCTGTTTAAAAACTCTCCTAGAATTAACTTTACGGCTCTCTGGTGTCCCTAAAAATAAAAGCTCCCGTAAAGTCGGTGTTTATCGCCGTTCCTGCTGCCACAGCTGCTTCCTGAGAGCATTTCAGCTGTGAGGAACATTAAACGAGATTCAGAGGTGGAATCTTTTCGCTGACGTGTCTGCTCTCCAGGAATCAGACGGTCAGGAACTTCAGTGGTGTCCTGTGGGCCTTTGTTTGTACAGTGAAACCCAGTCAGATTTAAACACAGTGAATTAAACATATATCTGACATTAACTGATCGCTGCCACGACATGGAGCCACTTTCCAGCTCCACTCTTACATTTGGCCCCTCAGGAGTCTCAGGTGGATCAGACAGATCCATGCACACGTGATGATACACAACACAACAACACACACACACACCTTGAGTAACGCCGCCGCCTGCTGAGGGTAAAACATGGAGGCGCTCAGAGCCATGAGGCCGACGGGAAACACCAGCCGCTTCACTCTGGAGCCTGAAAGACAGAGACGGCCAATGAGGACGGAGGTCACCTTCAGTCCCATTCATCACCAGCTTCACTCAGATTTGGATGAATCCATGATTGATCATGGTGACACGTCATCAGGTGCAGCACTCAGTCATGCACCTGTCTCCTCCACCTGACGCTGCGTCTCTGCTCCGCCTCCCCATCCACTCCCCTGCACCTCCTCACAGTTAAGATGGAGCTCTGCTTTACAGAGACGCCATCCAGCACCAACATTCAACCGTCACACAGTCTGTTACAGATCAATACACCAACTTAAGTGCCAGCACGCAGGTTTTTAATGAGGGTGAACTGCTGAAAACAGGCCACTGCAGCTGTGTCACGTTCAGGGGACAGCAGGAAACATGGAGGCCAGTGACAACATTACACTGGTTCCTTGTTTATGTGGTTTGTGAGCTGATGATGACGGGATGGAAAAAGAGTAATGAGCTGACTTCTCTGTCTGATATCAGGAAATGTTTGCACTTCAACGCGCGTCATCGTCAATGCGCTGGAAAAGGGGTGAAACCCGCGCGCCCACCCGGGCGTCGTGTTTCCATCACTGCTGATCGGAGCTGAAGAGGAGCCAGATGTTTGTGGCTGTCCTGTCCAGCTGAGAGACGCCGCAGACACACGCCAGCCCTCCGTCCTCGTTAATGAGACGGCTGGAAAGTTCAGTTTACGTTTCTATTGTGTTGAACTAAATGAAAGTCAGCCAGCGGCAGCAGAGCAGGCAGACTGAGACTGTCTGAAGAAAACAGACAACAGGACACAGACTCACACAAAGTGGCCTGAACTGAAATAACCTTCTTATTCTAACTTGAACAGGCTGCTGAACAGACTCTTCCTGTAAACATCTCTCCGCTGTGAGCTGTGCAGCTATCAGCCGACCCTCGTCTGTGAGGGGACGCAGGTCAGCGCGTGTTTGCGTTGCAGGCTAACGTGTGCGGGTTACCTTTGGCCAAATAAAGTCCCAGGAAGCCAGTAAAGCCCACCACGGCCACACTGGGGTAGAGGTCAGGAGGGGGGTCACTGAGGAACTGGTACACGTCTGAAAGATAAGGCAGGCGGGGAGGAAGAAGGAGGAGAGGCTGAGTGAAGACAGACTGTGAAATACCTGAAAACAGCAGTGGAGTCACCTGTCGATCTGCAAAACTGCAGCGTGCTTTAAAAGTGGTACGAGGCCTCTAGTGTCTCAGAGGAAGTCTGATAAACTGCCTCATGTGATGTCACTTGAGTCACCGTCAGCTGAAAGCTACACGTTTGAAACTGAAACAAATCTGTTGGTGAAGAGTCAGAAAGAAGTGAGCCGACCAGACGTCTGCAGCCGCTCCTCAACTCTGCTAAAGGCTAAAGGCTAAAGGCTAGCAAAACACACCTGAATCTCTGACTGAACTGCAGGCAGTCAAGTTGCATTGTGGGTAAGTCATCATGACTGTATGTGTAAGTGTTGGAGAGTTGTCTTTTGCGTCTTGTATCGCTGATAAGAAATAACAACCTTCAGTGCTTCAAATTCTAAAACTGATCCCGCGTCTGCGTCTCCGATCAGCTAAAACACGACGTTTCCTCACCTGTGACCGTCGTGATGGACGAGCTGACCGTGGGCTCCACAGTCTCGTAGATTTGCTGTGGTCCAGAGAGGATCATGAGACACAGAGACAGACGAGCTTTCATCAGACAACAGCTTTCATCTCAAAATGTGCCATAAAACATTTCAAACACATCAAAAAATGACTGATTGAACCCTTGAAGCCGCTAACAGTGAGCACATTCACAGCTAATGACAAATGCAGAAATGCAGCGCGACAACAAACAGCCAATCCTCAGCTTGTCAGTAAAGGGAGAGTCAGGACGTTCAGACGTTTCTGTGGCGTCAGTCATCGAGCCGAACAACCAAACGGCCTTAAGTGACCTTCTTCTTCAGCCTTAATAACAGAATCACTGACCTCAACTTTCTCCATTGCAGCCTGGCACGTTTGCTGCAAAGAAGAACAAATGAAGTTCAAGTTAATTTACATAAACATCACTTTATCATTTGTTGCTTCAGACTTCAGCTCAAAGCTCCAGAACTGAACACTCGTTGCACAGCTGTTTAACTTATGGCCTGCGTGTGTCTCTGTGGAAATGAAAATGATGAATGTGCATGAGCTGAGCTGAGCAGCTCCTCTGCTTTCAGCTCATGTGACCGCATTTCCTGCATCGATGGCAGAGAGTCACAGCAAAAACATCAGGACTGAAAACTGAGCAGCCGTTCACATCCAGCTGTTTTTAATGTTTAAAAGTGTTGGAGCTGTAGGGAGAGGCAGGCCACTCAGGAGCTCACATCACGTCAGTCTTTGACATAAAATCAGTCCACAGGTTGTTCCACGCTGATTTTCCTGAGCAGCTCACCGCTGACACAGACGGTTATGTTTGATTCAGGGTGGAAAACGACTGTTCAGGTATGACTCTGACGTGGCTCAGGTCACAGTGAGGAGCGAGCTGACATTTGACAAACACGAACAGGAACTCAGCACCTCTGACCTCAGTCCCAACACGCAGGTATGTCTGCAGCATTGCACAAAACCCATTGTGCAACAATGCTAAACGATTATCTCGCTTCTTCGTTGACACTTTTTTCCTGAAGGGGTTTGACAAGAAGCATCGCGTGTGAACACACCTGACACTGGTTTGTGTACGGATCTGCCCATTTCCTCAGCGATGCAACCTTCTGCTCCAGCTGGCCCGCCTCCGGCTCCACATACCGAGGCTCAGCTTCAGGGCTGGTGTACAGAGACGGCAGCTGGAACCAACAACAAGGTGAGAATCTGTGTCGTGACACAGCGCTGCGATGGCGACTCCTGCATCAATAACACTGTTTCTATTGGCCATCTGAGCAAAGCTGCACATCAAAGCTGAGCAGAGATCAACTCTGAAGGAGGAGACAAGAATCAGCACCACAGCTGCACTGACTCTGTCTGTGGAGAAAACAAAGGTGCTCCTCTGAAGTGAGTCTGTCTCAGTTTGTACGACTGAACAACAAAATAACTGCAGCTAAAAGATTAACATCCATACGATAAACAGCATTGTCTTATTATTACTCAATAATGAATACATGAACTTTCAATGATCAGAGCTTAAATAAAACATGACCTGTAGTATTACCTCTCTGAATTATGTGACACGTCTGCTGTAACACCTGGATCAATAAAGTAATACCTCTCACTATCTGTTTATGTAACCACCTTAATTGACTGATTAAAACGTGTTTGCACTCAGATTTCCAGGTAATGTTTACCTCATAAGGGCAGATATGTGAACAACCAGGGGACTCTATGTTCCACTGACACCATCATCATATCAATAATAAGAACTCATATCCGGCCAACACGCGGGAGTGTCAACAGACTCCACAGGTAAAACAAACAAACAGAAACAGGGAGCAGAAGGTCACAGTGAAACATTTATGGTTTCCCCGTCAGTTATTAACCCACCTCATCAATGCTCAGAATCGGCTGTGAGTTCTTCTTCTTCCCCTCACTGGCAGCCAGCACAGAGCCGCACAGCAGCCCCGTCACGGCCGGAGCTCCGACACACAGCGACACCTGGCGGCACACCGGCAGAACATACAAACTGACAGTGATGATAAGGCTAACTAGCTACTGAAGCTAAATAAGGATGTACCGTCAATTAAAATACTTTAAGCATTAATTCAGACGCTTTACACCACGAGAAGTAACTAACAAACACGCTTAACGCCGCGTAGTTAAATTAAGACGAAGACGGAGCGTTCGCCCGTTTAACTGACCTGTTAGCCACAGCACTTAGCAACATGCTAACGTTAGCTGTTGACTAATCTATCAGTATTGACTTTTACATGTTAAATTTCAGTTTTTAGCTCTATAATCCTAAGCTTCACTAGATGATATCCGGTTTATAGGTAGCACGTGTTATGTAAGTTGACATTAAGGTGACAATCATTAAGAATAGTTACCAGTTTGACATATGACATTTTGGTCCAAGAACACTTTCGCTTTTCTACGGCAAGCCGGACGAGTGCAAACCATACGGCGCATGCGCGTTTCAGTCACGCATGAAATAAAAACGCATGATACGCATATTCTGTATAAACACTAAAATGTACCTAATAAAAGTGAAAATACGTTAGTCACGACGCTGTTATATAATGAGAACAACAACACGTAAGTACTAGCATCAAAATATACTTCAGGTACTGATAGTAAAAGTACTCATTATGCAAAATGGCCCAGTTCAGAATTACATATTACTGGATTATAGTTAGTGATGCATTCATGTTTTCACCACTTTAATGTTGCAGCTGGTAAAGGTGGAGATAATTTCAAATACTTTTTATGCTGCTTGGTAGTTTAATGTATAATAATAACTGATATTGGAATGATTGATTATTCAATTTATCAAACAAAATGACCATTTATGAAGATTTACTGCTTTTCTCTGTTTCACATCATTGACACGTGTCCCTTCTGCATGGCTGCATTTGTCTGTGGAGTCAATCATACTGACATAACAACTTTTCTTTTTCAATCAACTAATCAATTATTAGAATATTATTATATTATTATATTCTGTAGCTGAAAAGAAGAGCGAGAAACACACAAACATGGAAGCACTCAGTCAGCCGGCTGAAAGTTGACCAATATGAACATTTATTTCTGGAAAGAAGTTACAAATCGTTTCCAAAGAGTTTCTACTCAGATTATAAGATATGTTAATCTGATTTTACTTTCTTTTTCAGATACAGTCGTTGTAGCAAGGTACTGTTTTTTTTAATCCTCTATTCTGTTTTCCTACTGACAGACTGAAGACTGGTGGACTAAAGGATGCTGCGCTATGACTGATGTGCCTCAAACCAGGACAGAGCACTTCATCAGGTACACTTTGTTCATTTGACAGCAACACGAGAGGAGGAGGAGGAGCAGCGAGGTGATGATGATGATGATGATGATGACGACGATGATGATATCACAAATTTGATTGATTTGGAGTCACAAATGAGACGTGACCAGACAGACATGGAGACATGAGTCTGAAAACAAGATGAAATGTTTTAAACTTGAAAATGTGACGTGATCAATAACGACTGACAGCAGAAGAAATGTTTGACATTTGAGGAAAAACAGCTTGAAGGCAAAGATTGTTTATTCGTCTCTTACTTTTATTTATTTTCATTTAGCTTTTGAGCGTCTTTTAAGGACGAAAAGGCAAAAAAACAAACTGTAGCTAGTGTGAGGCTGCAGAGCTGCAGTGACGCCTCAGTTCATCGAATAGTCGACTGACTGAAATAAATAAATCTGTAATCTGTTTTGATGACCCGATAATCGTTTAGACATTTTTCAGGCAAAGGCACCGAACGTTTGCAGGTTCCAGCTCCTCAAATCTGAGGATCTGCTGCTTCTCTTTGTCACATCTGACAGTAAAGAACAGATCTGATTTGACTTTTGGATTGTTGATCCAACAAAACGAGACATTTTTCTCTTTTTTTGACATTTTATTCACTGAGAAAATTTTGTTGATGCATTTATTGAATTTCTTGAAAACATTTTTCGCTGTCAAACATTTTCCCGCTTTGAAAACAAAAGGTGAAACATGAAGTCCACAGTGAAACACACGCCGTCTCACCACGTTAACCTGGGACATGTCCACCAGCTCCACAGAGCTGCTGGAGGTTTAGGAGAGCGCGGCCTCAGACGGCTGCAAGTCAAACGACACCAGCTCCCTCCTTTAAATCGTACCGACTACGCTCTCTGAAGACTTCAGATGACTGCACAAAGCGACGATCACGCCACGCTGGAAGAAAGGCCGCTCTCCAAACATCCAATCATGAGCCACGTGCAGCGCCGCCGAGGTGGACGGGACAGATGGACGAGGACGAAACGAGGACAGAAGACAAAGGACAATCTGAAAACAACTCACGACCAAAGTCTTGTCATAATAAATAAACCTACTTCTGTTACTGCATAGCTCGGTGAAAGCAATACTTGAGAAAATAAATAATTTAAATACGCGGCTGACAAACAGAACTGCATCAGTGTGTCTTCTAGCCCTTTTCACAGTTGGCTCATGGAAAAAACGGGAAAAATAAATATCAAGAGAGGACACATGAGGACAGACACGCCGAGGCCGCCAATCAGCTGACATGAAGCTGACTGCAAAAGGACAGGAAGCATCCCAACGCTGGCCGCTCATTGGTGGACATGAAGCCTCTGAACGCTGGCCGCTCATTGGTGGACATGAAGCCTCTGAACGCTGGCCGCTCATTGGTGGACATGAAGCCTCTGAACGCTGGCCGCTCATTGGTGGACATGAAGCCTCTGAACGCTGGCCGCTCATTGGTGGACATGAAGCCTCTGAACGCTGGCCGCTCATTGGTGGACATGAAGCCTCTGAACGCTGGCCGCTCATTGGTGGACATGAAGCCTCTGAACGCTGGCTGCTCATTGGCAGCTTGCAGCAGCTTCGACTGAAAACACTCCACCTGGTTTTTACATGGCTAACATGAGACGTGCAGACCAGTTTGAAGCTCCCTGAACGACGGGCCTCGAGCAACAAGCACTCGCACCAAAAGATCCAAACTCAAGAGACGGAATCTGAACGGAAATAAAATCTAGAACAAAGACAAATTTAATGCAAACTTGCTGTTCACCATCATTTTATGGGTTTCTTTTCACTCTTTGGTAACGTTTCTGTGACTGAAACTTTCCACTCGGACAGAACGTGCGGCCTGACGTGGTCACTTCAGGGCTGTCATCACGGCACTGCTGTCAGTCACCCCCTCCTGAACAGGCGGCGCTCGTCGGGCCGAAACGAGGCTGTGACAGAGTGAATCAGCAAAGCTCACAGGAATTAAAGAGACACGGAAACGTTCCTGCACGAGTCCCAAAGGTTCTCAAACGTCTGAACTGGCTGCATGAGCAGGAAGTGAGCGAATGTGTGGAGTTCCAGCTGCTGAAGGTCAGCTTTAACAGCCGAGAGCCACAGCAGAACCGATGAAGAGCAGGGAATGACGATGAGGAGACGAAGCACGGCGCGCAGACACGCTCAGACAACGACCTTTGACCCCTGCCACCATCTTCAAATGACATCATCGCTAATGAAGAATGAACCCTCGTGTACCATGTAGTGTTTTTCCTCTCACACTCACTCTCTCTCTCACACACACACACACACACACACACACACACACACACACACACACACACACACACACACACACACACACACACACACACACACACACACACACACACACACACACACACACACACACACACACACACACACACACACTCTCTCTGATGGGGGGGGGCACAGAAAGACGCGGTGATGTTCGGTGAACATGAGCACAGTATGGTGGATATCTGGAGTAAAGAGCAGAATCTGGACTAAAGGCGGGAACGCACTGGAAGCGAAATCTGAGTTTATGGACGAAGAATCTGACAGTTTCCAGCTGGCAGCAGATTGAAGCGTTAGCATGAGTAACGGCACGCGATGGCGTCTGTTCGCTGGTCTCTACGCTCTGCGGCGTCTGTTTGGAGGCTATGAGACGAGCTACACCACAGCGTACAGTGTTCAGTCTGTTTACCTGACTGTGAGCTTTAAGCCGCTGCTCCGGGTCTCGTGGGGCATTTTTGGATAGTTTGAAACAGCTGCAGTCTTCACTAAACTGTTGGTCAAAAAGAGCAGCTGGACTAATGGTTACAGGACGTTTGTTTGCCTTTAAATACACAAAAGGACGCCACGCAATGTGTGATTCAGGTTTGTGTGCCTGAAATAAAATCAGCGGGTCGGTCTGAGCCGCTTCCAGTGCGTTCCTGCAGTCAGTCTGACTGGACAGCCTAAATACAGTAGGTGAGTAGTAGAGTAGCAAACTGACCACAGTCCAAACATAAACCAGCAGAATTCAACTTTTTTTTTCTCCTCACAAATAATTTTCTTTAATTTTCTGAGAAAGCTAATTCTGAAAATGTTCGAGCTGACTGTTGAGGCGTGACGTCTCGCCACGCCGCGCTTCGATAAGAACAGCAATCTATGGCCCGGCCATCTTTTCCTCGTCTTAGGAAAGCGCTGGTCTCTAGTTTAAAAGCCCGCTCGCCGGCCGCGTCGCCCGCCTGTAAACACCCGACCTCCCAGCGCGACGCTTCGGTCCTTGAACAGTGAATTCCCATTTCTATAAAAAGGAGGCTTGTTGAGGAGCAGACCTCAGCTGCAGCGTCTCACGTGCTCCAGCACGTACTCTGGGAAGTGCAAACTGCACACCTGCAGACCGTCCAGTTTGCAAGGCATCCTGGGATACTCGTCCTCCTTCCACTTGTTCTCGTCGGGGTCGAAGGTGAGGATGGAGTCACTGTAGTGGCCGTTGTAACACAGGCCGCCCAGCACCATGATCTGCCTGTCCAACACTGCCACCCCGTGGCCGCTGCGCCCGATGGGCATGGAGGCCAGGATGGTCCACTCGTCGGTGTCGGGGTCGTACACCTCGGTGGACGGGCAGCCCTGCGACTCGAAGGAAGCGCGCAGGATTACGCACACGCCTCCGAACACGTACAGCTTCCCGTTGTGAGAGATCATCTTGTGGAAGCAGCGGGCGTAGTTCATTTTGGATTTGTTCTCCCAGCAGCTGGCGTGCGTGCCGGGCAGCAGCGGGCCTCGGCCGGCGCGCGTCCTGTGTGCGTCCGACCCGCCCGAGCTCCCTCCTCCTCCGCCTCCCGCCTCCCGCCCTGGATCGAACACGCACACCTGTTTGGAGGTGGAGGAGGAGGTGATGCCGCCGGTGATGTACAGTTTACCGTTGAGGACCGTCCCCTCGTGGCCGTACTTGTTTACAGGATACGGGTCCACGAATTCCCAACGGTCCTCTGTGATGTCATAGCGCTCCGTGGAATAGAAGGTCTCGTCTCGCGTGCGGCCCGCCACGGCGTAAATAAACTTCCCAATGACGCCGACAGCGAACTCTGACCTGCAAACAACAAACAGCGTGAACACAGATCAATAAATGAGTAACGTGAAGTGAGTCTGAAAATCATGTGACCCGCAGAGCTTCAGGCTCCTCTCACCTGGGCACAGACATGTCGGCCATGCGCAGCCACGAGTTCTGCCGCGGGTCGTAGCGGTAGACTTTGGAGGAGGCGTGAAACTCCCCGTCGGGCCCCAGCTCCTCTCCACCCAGCAGGAAGGCGAAGTTGTTAACGATCGCCAGGCAGTCCGGTCGCAGCGGCACCTGAGGTCCCTCCAGCTCCCACCACACCTGAGGGATTAAAACACGAGTTCACACTGTGTGCAGAAATCAGACGGACGATGTGTGTGAGAGTGTGTGTGAGAGTGTGTGTGTGAGTGTGTGTGTGTGTGCGTCCTCATGGTCAGTGACAAAGCAGCTGTGTGTTGCTCAAAGACACTTCAGCAGGATGAAAGCTGAAGCTAATCTTGTAACTTCTAAGCGCTGTGCATGCATCCCGGCCGTGCAGCGTGAGAGCCGACGGGCGGAGAGACGGGCGGAGAGACGGGCGGACACCTTCGGGCGCTGCAGCAGCAGGATCTTGCTGTTGACCATGCTGTGACCGATCATTCCCCTGAAGACGGCGGTCTGCGGGCGGACGGAGCGGATCCGGTTGGAGCGCGTCTCCACCAGAGGCTGCTGGTTGACATCGTGGAAGTAGCTGAGCGCCTGGTCCACCTCCTGCCTCAGCTGTCTGGAGTAACGGTAAAACTCCGACGTCTTCACCTGTGACGAGGAGGAGGAGGACAGAGGACGGAGAGAGTGTGCAGAGCGTTACCCTCAGACGTCTCCATCCAAAGAGGACGTCTGTCACAAAGCAGAACTGACCTTCTCGAAGATGTTGGCGGGAGTCATGAGACAGAAGCGGATGGACTGCACGATGGTGTCCGTGTGCCTCCACCGCCGCCGGTCGTGTCGCAGCCACGCCTGGACCGCTTCGTACAGCTCGATTTCCGGGAAGCGACTCAGAGCGTCGCTGTTCAGGTACGCCTGGCTCAGACAAAGAGAAGGAAGAGGGACAGAGACTGAATTTAGAAAACTTCAGCAGTGTGTGAGGTGGGGGTGTGTGATGCCGGACGCCGCCGCGGTTTACAGCTACTGCCGCACACACTGCAACCCCACCTGCAGTCGCTCCAGGCCGAGGTAGGACAGGAAGTCAGGCCGGCTCATGAGGGGCACAAAGTTGTCGAGGAGGAAGTTGTCGAGCTGCTCCTGGACGCCCTCCACGCCCACGCTGAAGTCCTCCAGGAGGCGCATGACCTCGGCACAGTTCTCCAGACAGATTTTGGCCAACAGGAAGGAGCAGCAGAACTCCACCGCCTCCGTCAGCTGGACATACATGGCCGCCTGTCAGGACACAGCGAGAGAGGAGGCAGGTGTGAGAGCCTGTTTCAACAGAACAGCGAGTATAAACACTGCTGACGGCGGTCACCTGCAGGATCTCTTGGACGGTGGGCATGCTGAGCTCCAGCGAGCCGTAGTACATGAATCGGAGAATGTGGCCGAACCCAGCGGCTGTCAGCCCCTTCATGTGGATCTTATCCTGGTCCCTCTCCCTCATGTCTGCTGTGAACATGACCCGGAAGTAGTCGCTCTGGGTGGCCAGAAGCGCCTTGTGGGCCTGCAGGAGGACGGACACGCCGGTGAAGTTCACCTGTTTCTCACTCATTCCCTCGGCTCACTCAGGGCTCGCCGTCGTGTCGCTTTATGCAACTCACTAAACAAAAGTGATCTGAATGGCTGAATAAATAACAGGTCATAGAAATAAAACTTATTTATCTCTGACTGAAATCACGTTCCAGTGTACAGTCATCCACCAGCTCCACCTGTGTACCTGGAAGTGGTGCTCCTCTATCAGCAGCGTGACATCCAGCAGCAGGCGCTCCTCGTAAAGCGCCCGGAAGCCCGACGACACACTCCCATCGTGCACCTGGGACAGGTACACCTCCACATCTGCCCCCGACATAACACACCTGGAGGCAGGGAGGAGAGCAAAGCGCAGGAGCGGGTGGAGGGTGGAGGGTGGAGGCAGGGTGATGCAGAAAAACATCACATGTTAGAACAGAGCTGTCAGGTCACGACCCTGAAGAGAAGTGAAGTGTGGACATAAAGTAGAATTAACAAGCAGGCACAGCACTGCCAGGAAACACTGTGTGTGTGTGTGTGTGTGTGTGTGTGTGTGTGTGTGTGTGTGTGTGTGTGTGTGTGTGTGTGTGTGTGTGTGTGTGTGTGTGTGTGTGTGTGTGTGTGCTAAGTCTGCGACTGGAAGGGCATTGGATAGGACGTTCAGCATTAAAAGCTCAGCACTTCAGCTGCTGCATCCTAACAAGCCGTTACTCTTTCAAAGCCAGACGTGTGTGTGTGTTTGAGCGCTGACACGCTGGGAAACACCCACAATGGGGGGGAGGGGGGGGACCCTTCAAAAGAGCATCTCACATGTCATCACATCCGTTTCTTCAGCATGACAACACACACACACACACACACACACACACACACACACACACACACACACACACACACACACACACACACACACACACACACACACACACACACAAACCACAAGGAACAACATGCGCGCGCACACAGACTAAAGTTGTATTTAATTTTACCTCCATTCTGCACACAAGAGCACAACACACACACACACACACACACACACACACACACACACACACACACACACACACACACACAGTCACTCATTAAGAATGCAAATGAAAACAAACACAAACACACACACCGCACACTCACCTCTGATTGGCCACGGGCATGTCAGAGGGGGTTGTCCGAGCCAATCAGAGGACAGTGCCCCTTGTGTCCAGTGGATGCTAACAATGTCCCTTTTCTGAGCGTCAATCACCTGGACGACAAAGCCAACACGAGCGCCACGTTAAAGCATGAACGTCTGCAGGAGCAAAGTGCAGAGAGCCACACGAGGACTCTGCATGTTCACACCACGGCCAAAAGTGTGTGGACAGCCATGTGTCACCGCTCAACAGCTCGTGTCCACATAGTTTTGGCCTGGTTGTCATTTCTCGCATTTTAATACAAAACTTAAGTGCAGTGAAATTAGTGTCGAATGCAGGAAAATTCATCATGGCTGCCTGGCCAGTCGGCTGATTAACATCACTGAGATGAAATGACTGTTAGATGACGTCTGAATGAAGTCACTGGATTATTCCACATCTTCACAGCTTCACTGTCAGTGCCGATAACATTGTACTCAACCAGCAGATTACTGGGAACACTGGGAGATATCCAGAAACACGAACGCAACAGGAGAAAAACCAGCAGCTTGGACAAACTTATTTGGAAGAAAAACAAAGAGCGGTGGTAAAATTAGTCCCCAAAGCGTCTGCTGTCAACAGACGGTTCCCAGAAGTCTGCGGTTCCTCCAGCTGGTACAACGTTATCAGAGCAGACAGGAAGGACGAGCAAAAGCCGTCATCTGCCCTGTGAGGGCAGAGCAGGGGGGCGGGAGGGGTGAAGGGTCAGATGGATGCTGAGCTAACAGTGACAGGAGGAGGTCTGCTCAGGTTTAACATGCAGTGCTGCAGAATAAAGAAACGGTACCTTCTGGAGCCCGGGCGAACAATCACAGGCTTTGACGGCTGAGCGCTAGGGGGCCGCTCGCATTTCCTGTGTTTATGTTTCCCTGGTTCTGACAGAGGAGACAAGAAAACGCCGCACAGGTCAGTGGAGGAGGAGCCGAGAGGACAACACCACAACGCCATCGAATGTCCCACGACACATTCAGGGGCTCAAACTGTGTCACAGCACACAAGTGCAAATATCAGCTGTGATGCAGACATGTCACACACTGAGGCAGGTATGCACGCACACACACACATAAGAGAGTGACTTCCTTGTTCCTCAGTGGTGCTGCAATGCATGATTTTAAAAGGTTATAAACAGACTAAACATGCAAGAGCTGCAGCTAACCACCGCTTTCACATTTGTCCAACCAACAGTCCAAAACTGTTCGATTAGACCATCAGACATGAGGAGAAGACCCGCACATTCGAGGACCTGAAACCAGGTTCTTGGCTTTTGAAACGATGAAGTGATCATCAAATTGTTAATTAATTTTATTATTGACCTTCACTCATTCAGAAGCAGCTTCATTGTCTCAGCTCCAGATATTTTACCTGATCAACATCCAAACGATGCAAAAGTTTCAACGTACGCTGACACGATCAAACAGAGAAAAGCAACAAGTATTTATGAGCTGAAACCAAAAAAATGTTTGTTTGTCTACAATCATGCGTCAATTAAAATAATGATTCTCTATTGAAAAATCTTTTTAAATCAACTAACTGACTGGGGTTCAATCCCTCGGCAGCTCGTCTGGGTATCAAACTATCACAGAGTTATGTTAAATTGAAAGAGGTGTTCAGTGTCACAACAGAACGAAAACTTCAGACACACTCTGGACATTCAGCTAAATCTCGCATCGGGCTCTGACCTCACCTGAGTGTGCTCTGCTCACAACAACAACAACAACAACAACAACAACAACAACAACAACAGGTAGTCAGTCTGTCTCTGCAGCCGAGCTCACCTGTCAATAAGCTTCACTCCCTCAGTGCTTCAGTCACCTCACGGCTAGCAGCTAAGCTAGTTTCACCCAGTGAAGAAGCGTAGTTTACGCTATGTGACTCGTTATGAATGGAGTTTTTTTAATGGTGTCAGTCACATTTCAGTCATGACAAACAGGGAGCAGAGAAGAAGAAGAAGCGTTGGGGAGGCAGGCATGGCAGTGCTAAAGGCAAAGCTAACGTTAGCATAAGAAGAGGTAACCGTCTGACTAACTCGTAACTTCGCATCACACTGACACGAGCAGCGCCGCGGTGGGTCAGAGCAGCTAGCCTGTTACCTTCTTCAGTTTTCAATACAACAGCGACAAAAAGTACACCACGGGCACCTGACATGCTAAGATTAGAGCCCAAAAACAAAGGCTAAGGCTACAGATAACGGTGCACACACAACTCTGGCATCCGAAGATGAAGGCGATGGTGTTAGCTAGCTAAGCGTCCGGATTATGTGTAAGAAGTAAAAACAGTGACCGCGGTATTCTACCCTGAAGCGAGCGACCAGAGCGGCCAAATCAGCTGTCACGATTTTCAGCAGTGGTGACAGGAGATACGGGGGATCCGACACTGATCGATCGGGGTAACAGTTTTAGCTTAGCTGCTAAAATCCAGCCGTCTCACCTCGGCGGTGCGAATCCCCACAACCCCTCTTCGACCAGGCAGCTCTGGCTCCTTCGGACATGAAGTTGCGGGTTCGATGCCGGAATCAAGAAAGCGGACGGCAGCGATGTACTGCCATGTTATCGTCCATCTGCCAGACGAAGAGACCCCCCACTCGGCTCTAAATTAAACGGGTAACAAACCACAGCAGTCCACAGGCTTTGCGGACGCCATTTTCTGCACTGGCGTCATTTCCCTTTTGGGCGGAACTGAAGGGCGTTGTGCGGTGCAGCAAAGATTGTATATCGAAAAGATGTATCACTCTCAACCGAGATTCAGTTCTACGATTCTCAAAATGTGCAGCACATTTCATTCATTTCATTTTAAAAAGCTCGTCATTATTCAGTTAAAACCAGTGACGTGGCTGAAAATATATTATATAAAATAAAATATACAAAATATAATCAACAAATTAATTCTGATGTACTGTTAGATGATAAGATAATAGTTTATTAATCCTTTGGTAAAATTCACAGCCTGCCTAGCCTCTTGTACATGTAGTAAAAATAAGTCCCACCTTTACCAGCTGCAACATTTAAATGATGTTACACATTAAGGCATCAGTACAGTAATAGTAATTCAATCATGTAATAAACATTATTCTGATCGGACTATTCTGCATTTTTTTATTTTTATTTTTTTGCCTCCATAATTTCACAGTTTTGAATGCAGGGGTATTCCTATGCTGTGGCATTTCTAATTTTACTCAAGCAAAAAAAAAAAAAAAAAAAATAGTTCTTCCACCACCGTTTAAAACTTTCAACTAACATAAGGCAATGCGACAAATTTTAGCAAGTGACACAACAACAAACGTAGGGACAGTTATTCCACTATGCCAGGATTTGTCTCGGAAAACACATCACAGAACTACAAACCACTTAAGAGCGCAACAAAAAAGAGAAGCCCGTTGATGGCGTCAATTAACAGCGACGGACAAGACCACATGGATAAGAACATATTTATTAACTTTTTTAGAAGGTAAAGCTTAGTCAAAGCCCGTGCCCAGTTCGATGACACACAGATTTCAACTGCATACAAACAGCAGCAGTTTGTGGTCATTACATCAAATTTATTTTACAGAAAGACATAAATTGCATCAGCCGCTCTGAAAGGACCCCTTTGCTTTTGATTTAGAGGAAACACGCGAGTTGCAAACCACGTCTCTGTAATTTGTTAGCGAGAAGCAAATATGTAACAGGCGTCTTATTCCAAACATATGTGATTGTCTAATAGCACGGAAAAAAATAAAGAGCCTTTGATGTAATAATTGATTGTTGGAAATGAGAAACTAGTTTTTTATGATCAGGCATTCGTCCGAGCCGCCTCCTTCATTCCCTTTTCATTCAAGATGGCGGGTGACGAGTCTGGTACAACGCTTGGTCAGCCTCACTTGGCTAGACAAGACCTTACTTCTTTGGTAAGTGTCGATTTAACTGATTTTATAGATTTGTAATTTTATGTCGGTGGCTGTCGGCGTGTCGCGTCGCCAAAACGGTGACACATAAGGTGGAAATTCTTCACGTTAACGATCGCCGGTGCTGCGTCGCCACCACCCGGCACATGACGACAGGCCCAGCAGGCGGACAGCTAAAACACCCGCTTGACTTCTAAGAAAGATCAGCGTTGGTCTCAATTTTATCGACATTTAAAAATGAGATTAACGTTTGAATGTCTAATGAGCGTTTCAGCGCTGTAGTAAGTTAAGAAGTAAGTCGCCACCTTTGTTCTGCGTCAGTAATGTAACCTGAGCCCTGTTTGTTACGGATGTGAGCATCATTTGCTATGTCAAAGTAAAAACTAGAAACATTTCAGTGGGTTTCGTAACGGTGATGGAGGCACAAGGCAACAATCAACTTCAACAACAGCACAGTCAGTTTATGACATATGTGGATATCGGTTGGTGCCGTTGTTTGTCAGGATTTGGACCCTCGGGGACCCTTTGTGTTTTCGTTTTAATCCGTGGACACTAAAGTAACTTCATTGATAGACATGAGACAGACAGTATGCTGAGCCAGAATTTTTGCCACGTTTATGTGACAGTTAACCAAATGTCCAAAAGAAACAGACTGTGTTTTTCATGAAACGTTCATATGCGGCTGTTTCTGTCTGATGGTCCACTTCATGTGTTTGCAGAGTCAGTGTGGGACAGTGTTTGCATGTTTGTACAATGGCAGCCCCCCCTTTGTGTCTCCGGGACTAAAGAGAGGGATTCACGTCAGATGATGGGCTGTTTTTCAGCGTGTGATGAGTCTAATGTGAGTTTTTCTCTCGGCAGGATGTGTCTACGCTGACGCCTCTCTCTCCAGAGATCATCAGCAGACAGGCCACCATCAACATTGGTGAGGGAACCAGGATAAACGGATCAGATTTTGGGCCTTTCATTGCACTCTTTTGAAGTTTGGACCTGACGAATGAGGGCTGCCTGTTTTGACCTCTGTCTTCCTGTCTCGTAGGCACCATCGGCCATGTGGCCCATGGGAAGTCCACAGTAGTGAAAGCCATTTCAGGCGTCCACACTGTCAGGTTCAAGAACGAGCTGGAGAGGAACATCACCATCAAGCTAGGATATGCTAACGCTAAGGTAAGGTGTCTATTCCTCCGTATTAACGCACAAAACTAGATTTTTCTCTCTAAGACGATCAGCCATCATTCCCGTAAGATGGAATGTGTTCAAAGTGACATTTCCATGTTTTCCCTCTACGAAATGCCGTAGGTCTATAAGCTGGACGACCCCAGCTGTCCCAGGCCGGAGTGCTACAGGTCGTGTGGCAGCAGCACTCCTGATGAGTTCCCCTCAGACATCCCCGGCACCAAGGGCAACTTCAAACTGGTCAGGTAGGACTGAAGCGAGGCGGCGCCCGTGTCCCAGAAGCACTGATGGAGCCTTTTCAGTTTGGAGTTTCAGCTGTAAAACTCTTCGTCTTTGATGCGTCAGTGGCAGTTTTCTTTTCTGTCTCACAGACATGTCTCGTTTGTGGACTGTCCTGGTCACGACATTTTGATGGCAACCATGTTGAACGGAGCCGCCGTCATGGATGCAGCCCTCCTGCTTATTGGTGAGACTGTCCTTCCTTCACTGCCACCAGCAGGACAAGCTTTGACTCGTTCTGTGTGTTACTTGCGTCTGATTGTTGGTCTTCCCTCTGTCCTCCAGCGGGTAACGAGTCGTGTCCTCAGCCCCAGACGTCAGAGCACCTGGCAGCCATAGAGATCATGAAGCTGAAGCACATCCTCATCCTGCAGAACAAGATCGACCTGGTGAAGGAGAGTCAGGCCAAAGAGCAGTACGAGCAGATCCTCGCCTTCGTTCAGGGTGAGCCGTCACGAGCCTCGAGTGTTTCCAGCTAGAAGAATGTCACATGAAGCTCCTTTCAGAGAAACAGCACTCACACCAACATATGGCCAAATAAGTGTCACACAGAGAAAACTACAGCGTTTTGAAGCCTGCAGGCGAGACTGTTTTCATGACGTCAGCATGAAGTTCAGGTGCTGAAACGGTCGCAGTGATCAGTGATCACCACTTTAAACACATCACACCTGAAGAGCCACTTCTTCAGAATGAAGGAGCAGGTTCAGGCTGCTTCTTCAGCGTCTCCACTTCAAGCTCGTCACTCTTCAGGTCACTTCGGTTCCTCTGAATCTCTGGTGACGTGACCTGATGTCATGCGTTTTCTCCTGCAGGCACAGTGGCAGAGGGCGCTCCCATCATTCCTATCTCAGCACAGCTGAAGTACAACATCGAGGTGGTTTGCGAGTACATCGTCAAAAAGATCCCAGTGCCCGTCAGAGACTTCACCTCCGAGCCCAGACTCATCGGTAAGAACACACAGGTTCCTCCTCCTCACCTGCTGCGAACTCTCTGCGTCTGCTGTCGTTTGTTGATCTTTCACCTTTGTTGTCGTTCGCTTTTGACTTTCTGCTTCGAAGCCTTTAATGAAGCTCTTTGGGTAGATTTGAGTCCCTGTGAACGCCTTCTGTGCTTCAGTCATCAGATCTTTTGACGTGAACAAGCCCGGCTGTGAGGTGGATGATTTGAAAGGAGGCGTGGCAGGTGGAAGTATCCTGAAGGGTGTGCTCAAGGTGAGATTTGCTTGAACAGACAAAACTGAGATTCACGGTTCAAAGTGCAGCTTTGAAGCGACAGACGCTCAGAAAAGCGTCACAGCTGCTCCGTTCAGACTCCACCAGTGAAGTCACGTTTCCCTCCTCCTCCTCCTCCTCCTCCTCCTCCTCCTCCTCCTCCTCCTCCTCCTCCCTGTGTGACCTCAGGTGGGTCAGGAGATCGAGGTGCGGCCAGGTATCGTGTCCAAAGACCAGGAGGGAAAGCTGATGTGCAAACCCATCTTCTCCAAAATCGTCTCTTTGTTTGCTGAGCACAACGACCTGCAGTACGCTGCTCCTGGAGGCCTGATCGGTACGTCCACACTCGCACGGTTAATCCAGATTCATCCCTCTGTGTGACTGAGCTGATACTCACCATAAACCAGCAAAAAGCTGAATGAACGATCTGTGTGCCTGCAGGCGTGGGCACCAAGATCGACCCGACGCTGTGCCGGGCGGATCGTATGGTCGGCCAGGTGCTGGGCGCCGTCGGAGCGCTGCCAGAGATCTTCACCGAGCTGGAAATCTCCTACTTCCTGCTCAGAAGGCTGCTGGGAGTCCGCACAGAGGGAGACAAGAAGGCTGCCAAGGTGAGACGTGCATCATGGGAAGTTCTGACGCTGAGCAGAGTTTGAGCTGAAGCCGGAGGGATGGAGCAGAAGCAGCAGTGAAGCCTGAACGGTCTCACGACGGCCTCCTCTGTCTCTTCCTGTCTGCAGGTCCAGAAGCTGTCGAAGAACGAGGTGCTGATGGTGAACATCGGCTCGCTGTCGACGGGCGGCCGCGTCAGCGCCGTCAAGGCTGATCTGGCCAAGATCGTCCTGACCAACCCCGTGTGCACAGAGGTGGGAGAGAAGATCGCTCTGAGCCGCCGCGTGGAGAAACACTGGCGGTAAGAAACCCCCGCCGTGAGGCCGCTGCCGTGGACACCGTTTGTTTTACTGCACTTGTTTACAAATGGCTGCT
This sequence comes from Chaetodon trifascialis, assembly GCF_039877785.1. NCBI lineage: Eukaryota > Metazoa > Chordata > Actinopteri > Chaetodontiformes > Chaetodontidae > Chaetodon > Chaetodon trifascialis. The sequence continues at coordinate 22,578,172 of NC_092073.1, forward strand.
GACTTGTTTATTTTTTGTTGATTTGTTTCCTCGTCAGCTGTTAAAAGCACAAACAACACTTTTCACCTTTCTAATTGGCTCCTATTCTCCTTCTTCCTGTCAGTCTGATTGGATGGGGACAGATCAGGAGGGGTGTGACCATCACGCCCACAGTGGACGATGACTGAGGACAAAAGGAGGGACGTCACCGTAGCAACGCTCCCGTCAGCTGGGCGCGATCGCAGCCATCATACTCTGCTTGGATTTTTTTTGTTTTTTTTTTTCCACATGGAGGGAGGAAGCGGACAGAACGGGACATGTCGGCGGTTTAAAGGCGCCTCCTCCCTCCGCTCCTCTTCCTCAGCAGCGACAGGTCGGCGCAGTGTTTACTGCAGGTGGAGGAGAGGAGGAGAGGAGGCGCTTTAGACTATCCCATAATCCTCCACTGTGAGACAGCGGAGGCCCAGTCAGTGCAGACTGTCCACAGATTTCACATCCAATAAAACCAGTTTGAAAGAAACGCCTTCGTCTTTGACGTTTTTCACCATCGAGACAAACAGCTGCAGACAAAACTTTAAAAGCTGAGAAGGATTTAGAGCTAAACGAGTTGGTTGGTCGATTAACTGACAGAAAAACAAAACCTCGTGATGATCGGTTTATTGTTTCAGTAAATGTTTACTTCACTCCAGCTTCTCAGACGCTGGAAACACTGATGACAGCGTTTTACTATTTTCTGACATTTTCTGGACCTACAGAGGCTTCAGAGATTTTGGGCAAACATCTTTTTTTTTTTTTTACATGATTTCTGATCTGGATCAAACACCTGATGGATTATTATAGAAAAGAATTACTAGTTGTGGAAATCCAGTTTGTTGTATTGAATCTCAGTTTATGTTATTTTGTCTATTTCTAATTATTTTCCCACATTATTATTTCTATATTTTCCCATATTAAGTATCTACGCTCAGTGTCCAGTTTATTAGGTACACCCAGCTGAAGTCTGATACATCAGCACAGAGTTTAACAACCGAAGTGAAAAATCTCAGTAAAACTGTCACTAATGGAAAAAAATAAATAAAACATTCATGCTTTAAACACAATGAACATCAATATTTATGATCCAGTAACATCTTGAAATCTGCAGAATGTGTACTTTTACTTTTGGTACTTTAAGTATGTTTTGATGCTTTTTGTACTTGGAGTAAAATTTGAAAAGTAAGGCCGTTTACTTGTAACTGAGTATTTGTACACGGTGGTACTACTGTTAGTACTTCTTCCAGTAGCAGAGTTTCCGCAGAGAAAATGAGTCCTCGGGCGCAGCGACGCCGGCGTTTACTCAAGGTGTTGTCGCATTTCCGGGATGATCCACCTGACGAGCACGAGACGTGACGTCATCCCGGTGTTCCACTAAGACCCGGACCAAGCGCGAGCGTCTTAAAGTAAAGAAGAAGAGATTTTTGGAGCCGCAGACACGATCGAGTTAATCCTGAGAGTGAGAGCAGGTGATCGATCACCTGATCTTTATGATCTCCTCATGATCTCCAGACAGAGTGACCGTGAACGCACCGCGGGGACGACACACTCACAGAAAGTCGAGTTTTAGTTTTCATTCATCTTTTCTTTCAGTCACCAGCGTTTGTGTTGGAGCTGAGCTCTTTAACCCACATGGAGGCTGCAGGTGAGAATCAAAGCATCCTGCAGAGATTTCACTGCTCAGTACTTCCTCTGGACGAGTACTGTCAGGGATGAAGTACATTTACTGCAGTGCTGTGTACTCCCGCTCCACTTCATCACAGAGGGACGAAATCTATTTTAATTCACCACGTTTATCTGACAGCTTTAGTTACTTTACAAACAAAGACTTTTACAGCCAAAGTTCATCAAACATGATGTTTTATTCCAGCTGAATCAGTAATCGATCAGTCAACTGACAGAAAATTAACTTTCAGCTTCTCAGACCTTTGAATGATTTCAGTGTATGTTGATGGGACTTAATGTCTTTTTTATGGGTTGATTCATGGAGGATCTAGTAATTAAGGGACTCCAAAAGGCTCAAACTAATGACTAATTTAATGAATTCACCTAATTATCAACCGTTCCTGAATTTCTGCCGACTTCCTTTACAATTAGATTTCTAATAATGAGGGAGAGGATTTACATTTTACATTGTGATTATTATTCTGAAAGATTTCCTGTTTCCTCTCCTCAGTTTTAATGAACTTTGATTCACGACACAGTCCTCCTGTTTTTATTTGCTTTGTCCTGTTTTCATCTTCATCTCGTCTCTTTCCTGTGACGCCGTCGCACCTCATTCCTCCTCCAGGGATCAATAAAGTCTTTTCTTACACGTTGGTCAAACAATCTCAAACATCTTATTTCCCAAGAAGCAAATGGTCTCAGGGTCAGGGCTCGTTTGTCAGACTTCACGTGCAGTTAATGGAGCTTTTCCCAATAATTAAACATTTATAAAAGAGACTCCAGGAAGGAACCTTTGAAAAGCCTTGAACTCTAGTGTTTGTGGTTAATTCATGTCATTTAAAGGAGAAATTAAGCTCATTTAACTGATAATATAATGCGTTTTGTTTCATAGTGTCAGTTCATTCAAATTGTGAAACCATTCTCTGCCTCTCATTGGTCAGATGGTCAGCGGGGGCGGGACGGCGGCGGTCAGAGGCGTTCCCCTCTGGAGGTCATCATGAGCCAGATCCGCAGGAACCGCACGGTCTCGGACAGGAAGCCGTTGGGACGTTTCCTGTCCTGGACCTCAGACCGGACGGGGACCCCCGAGGACGGCGAGTCGGAGGGCCGGGAGGAGAGAGGACGCAGCTCGGGTGGTGTTTCCCAGCAGTCACGGCGGCCGCGTTTCCGTCTCAGATCAAAATCCAAATGAGTTTACATGAGAGGGAGAGTCGCTACTCTTTAAAATAGACTTAAACCCGCCATGTTTGTGAAAATGAACTCCAGAAAGATGAAGAGGACAAAGCTCCCACATGAAGAGCTTCAGAGGTCAAAGGTCAAAGAGCATGCGTGACAGGTGTTTGTGTTTCAGGTGCCGCCGAGGCAGCGGAGGGCGAGCGGGCCGTCGGCTGGGGTCGAGTGTGCGCTGTCCTGCAGAGGCTGGGGAAGAAGGCGGACAGCCGCAGCCTGAACGTGGCTCACTGTGACCTCACTGCGACGGACCTGCTGGAGCTCGGTGGCTGCAGATTCTGTTTGACTTCTGCTTCTTCGCTTCTTTGTGTTTGTCGTCTCAGACGTTCACGGCGCTGCCATCAGCGTCTGCTGAATCGTCACTCTCTTCCTCTTCTCGTGCCCTCAGCGACGCTGCTCCAGTTCCTCCCTCGGCTGGAGGAGGTGGACGTCTCCTGGAACGAGCTGATTGGCGGATGTCTGAGAGCGTTGACCTCTCACCTCCAGCACGTGGACGGGATCAGAGCGCTGAGGCTGTGCAGCTGTAGGCTGAGTGCTGATGACATCACGGCGCTGGGTGGGTCACGATTTCATGATTTCTGTTCTGATTAAAAGCTTCAAGCTGCACACAGAAAACATGTGACAACACGCTGAATGTTGAGTTTTGAGGAGTCTGAACAGTCTGACATGTTGCAGACGATCAGTCGACTAACTCCTGAAACGTTTGAAAGTCAGTAAATGACTGATTATTTTCTGAATAAACGGTCATCCGTGTGTTCATGTAGGCGAAGCTCTCGTCTGCGTGCCTCTCTTAGAGATCCTCGACTTGTCCTGGAACAGTGGCGTCGGGGGCGGTGCTTTGCAAGGCCTGCTGGGTAAACTTCAGCCGCCGCTGATGGAGCTTCACCTGGTGGCGTGCCAGCTCACTGCAGCTGATGCTACTGCGCTGGGTACTGACTCTAACTCATATGAACTGACTTTCAGGAGCTTTGTAGAGGAGGCAGCCTCCTGTGTCAGATACTCATCTCCTACATTTCCCATAATGCCAGTGGAGAACACTCACAGCACATGTACATGTCATACTGATTGTCCTCTCAGGAGGAATGCTGTCCACCCTCCACAGACTCTGCGTGCTGGACGTGTCCTGTAACCCTCAGCTCACACAGGAAGTTGATGCCGGCGGCTTCAGAGAAATGGCGTCCTCTCTGTCCCACGCTGCCTCCCTCACGACGCTTCGACTACAGGCCTGCAGTCTGACAGCGGACAGCCTCGACGCTCTCGGTAAGGTCGACTCAGAGGTGAGAGGCTCGGTCAGTTTGCTTTAGGCTGACACAGACGCACGACAGAGACACTGTTTCCTGCTGATGCAGTTTGAGTTTCGGTGAATCGAGGCTGAAAAAGGAAAATTCCAAAAATTGTTTTTCTTTTGTTTTCATTCATTTATCCAGTGTTCTTCATGTTTTCAGTTTGACATACAACAGCTGCCCAGGAGGGTCCTGATCAGATGCCCAGAGCAGCTGAACTGGCTCTGCTGGGTGCAAAGCTTCCTGCTCACCTTAATGGTCTGATAAACATCCCCCCCCCCCCCCCCCCGCAGGTGGTTCGCTCCGCCGCCTCCCCTCAGTGCGAGAGTTGGACCTGTCCTGTAACAAAAGTCTGGCTGGAGGACTGAGCCGCCTCACCCTCCACCTGGCTCACCTCACACACCTGGAGAGCCTCGACCTTCACCTGTGCTGTCTCACACACGCTGACCTGGAAGCCCTGAGTGAGTGAGTGAGTGAGTGAGTGAGTGAGTGAGTGAGTGAGTGAGTGAGTGAGTGTGTGTGTGTGTGTGTGTGTGTGTGTGTGTGTGTGTGTGTGTGTGTGTCTGTAAACTCTGAACTGATATGAATGAGTGTGCTGTGAGCATCAGCAGGTACCTGCAGTGGTCATGTGACTCATTGTCTCCAGTCCAGGTGCTTCCCTCTCTGACGGCGCTGACTGAGCTCGACGTGTCATCCAATAAGGAGGCAGGGGGCGTGGTCCGCTCGCTGGTCGCCGCCCTCCCTCAGACGCAGATGAGGCGTCTGCCGCTCAACAGCTGCAGCCTGAGCGAGGAGTCCTTCACTGCTGTCGGTACGCACACACGACGACTGATGCTGCAACAGCCGGGACTGAGTGTACTGAGGCTGCTACTACTGTGAATACTTAAAGTGTGGGGTAGATGTATTCAGTGGTACTTTACTTAAGTGGAAATACCACAGTATTTTATTTTTTCTGTGTGTGTGTCAGCTCTGGCCGTGCCGTACCTGCGCAGCGTGGATGTTTCCTGGTGTAAAGTGGTTGGTGGTCGCTCAGCGCTGCTCCTGGATGCTTTGCAGCCGTCAGTCATCCTGGAGCTCCGCCTCAGCAGCTGTGACCTCACCACGGACGACCTGCGTCACCTAGGTATTACACACACACACACACACACACACACACACACACACACACACACACACACACACACACACAGGGTTTTTATATCAAAATACAACAAAGCATACATTTAGCTGCATTTAAAGTTAAATAAAAACTTCTTCCAGAGGCCTTTGTTATGAAAGAAGCACAGTAACAGTAAAATAGTAAAATTACTGGTGGCTGAATTCCATTTAGCTGCTTCAGTTTCAGGCCGGTTTCTCAAATACAGACTTTGAAGTAACACTCATACTCACAGAGACACGAGAAGAATAAATCAGTCTTCGGCAGCACAAATGACAGATGTGGAGCATTTGTTTGGGCCAGATGTTCCAGATGTGACTGCAGTGATTTCAAATACTTTATTTCTTAATTGGGCCTTAGCGATGCTTCATGAGTCAGCTGACCATCAGCTGATTTTCACACTCAGTGATCACTTTTACAGGACAAAAGAAAAGAAATATAACAGCAGAAAGTAGGAAAAAGATTTTGAAGTCGGTAATTTCTCTAAAACTTCTCAGTGACTAAAAAACAGATTCTATACAACAGCAGTTCTCAGAATCCCGTCCAGCCTCTGATTAATTCTGCTGATCACTGCTGATCAGTAATCATTGATCGGTCCTCCGTCTTCGTCCTGAGCAGCTGCAGTGTGTGGACGCGGCTGTCTGTCCTCTCTGCGGGTGCTGGATCTGTCCTACAACGGCTCGGTGGGGGACGACGGCTGGTCGGCCCTGTTCGCAGCAGGAGGCCTGGGCTCGCTGGAGGATGTCGACCTCAGCCTCCGACCTTCGACCTCCGCCCCCCGCTCGGCCTGGCTGCCGGCGCTGCTCGCCGCTCTGCCTCGACTCCCCGCGCTGACTCACCTGGCGGCGCAGCGGTGGGCGATCGGCTCTCGGGACAGACAGCAGCTGAGCCGCTGCCTGAGAGAGAGGAAGGTCCTGCTGGAGTGGGATCCGCCACAGAAAGACGCAGCGTCATCATTCAAGGCGACCAATCAGGAGAGCTCAGAGGAGAATCGTCCTGAGGAGTAGTGACTGAAAACTGAGCTTCAAGCAGACACGACGAGTCACTGGAGCTTTTCTGATGTTATGATCAAAGATTTTTTAAATTAAACAAACTGATGTCACTGAAAGTCCTGACGCAGTTTTATCAAATGTGATGAATTCAGAAACACTAATGGACGTCCAGCATGCACACGTTACCTTCACAAGCTTAAGTCTTTGCAGTTTACATGACGCACACTAAACATTTGAGTGTAAATAAGACGTTTTGATTAATAAAGTCTCACAGTAGTTCATTGTTCTGAAGGCTTTTTCATCACCGCAGGATTCATGACCTCTTTCCTCTGGCGTTTGTTTTATTTTGTTCTGCTGATGTGTGTTTGTGTTTCAGTCAGACTTTAAGTCTCTTTCTAAGTCGGCCTTTGAGGGCTGCGGGGGAACACGCTGATGGCTCTCAGTGCGTAGTGCAGAGGTGGAGTCGCTTAACGGGTCTGCGGCGGTGCTGGAGGCGGGTGGTGTGTCTGTAGCAGAGCTGTCTGTTGTGTAGTAGTGTCTCCTCACACTGTGGAAGACCTCAGCCAGAAACACCCGCCCGTCCACCTCATACGGGCGGACGTCCGTCTGCTCTGGAGGCAGGCGGCCGCTGGCGATCAGCTCCATGACGGCCTGCAGGGGGAGCAGTTCCACACATAGAACATGAAGTGGGTGTGTCACAGTTCAGGGAGGGGGCAGGATGTGTGTGTGCGTGTTACCTGACAGACAGGCTCCTCCAGGTGGTTTCCCCAGATGTAGATGTGGCTCAGAGATTTGTTAACTTTCAAAGCCCGAGACAAAGACAGCAGACCGTCCGTCCTGATGTTGTTTCTGCTGACAGACAGCCTGACACACAGACGTTTGTGACAGAGATAACATTCAGTGATCTAAAACTGTGTAAAATAAATGAAATATTAGACACTTAAACCTCTTCAGATATCTCAAAATAAGTAAACCACCACACATTTTGTCCTGCAGACACTTTAAAGGTGGAGGAAGACGCTCACAAGCAATGACCAGATGAAGGTGACGAGGTCAGGAGGCCAAAAGGTGGCTCAGCGTACAAATCCCAGAGCGTATCTCAGAAAACGTCCCTTTAACGTCTTCATGGACGCACGCTGTTTGCGGGACTCACTCTCTCAGGACGCAGCCTGGCCAGGCGACGGCCTCGCTCAGGTACTCAGCGCCTTCATCTTCAATCCGATTGGCCGACAGATCTATGATCTCCAGCGTTTGGTTCTTCTTTAGCACCTCAGCGAGGTGACGCACGCCGTCACGAGTCACGCGGTTACTGCAGACAGCAGAGACAAAATGGAAGAGGATGGTGGGAGGAATGGACGCAGAGGATGTCTTTGTTCCTACCAGCGCAGGTCCAGGTAGCGCAAGCGGCGGTTGAGCCGCAGGCCCTCGGTCAGCCTCTCCATCCCGGTGTCGCTCATCCCCATCTTCCCCAGGTGGAGCTCCACCAGGCTGCTGTTCACCGCCAGCATCTCAGAGAAGTGCACCGCCCACTCCTCCTGAGGGACAGACGGAGAGCTTCAGGTTTCAAACACCTGTCTGCTGAACCTCGTCAGTATAACACACCTGTGTGTCTGTACCTGGTGGCTGAAGAGCAGCGGCCGGCTGACATCGACAGAGCGAAGAGTCGCGTTGCTTTTCAACGCGATGGCGAACGCTATGACGCTCTGAGTGGCCTGCAAGGACAGAGGCGGGGTCAGAGACACTGGACAGCTGTGCGTGTGTGTGTGTGTGTGTGTGTGTGTGTGTGTGTGTGTGTGTGCGTGTGTGTTCACCAGGTCGCAGGCATCCAGCTCCAGCTCCTTCAACGTGTTGTTCACCTGCAGCATGCTGGCCAGGTGCATCGCTCCTCTGTTCTCGACCTTATTACCTGACAGTCTGAGGGAGAGCAAGGTGCTGTTACACTGCAGAGAGAGAGAGAGAGAGAGAGAGAGAGAGAGAGAGAGAGAGAGAGAGAGAGAGAGATAACACGACTTTCTGAAACTGAATATCTGAAGGCAGAAGTTAAAAATCATAAAGTAGTAACCATCAGTAAACTTGTAAAAACCAATACTGAATATATTTACCAACAAGTGTTGTGTATCAATGCCTGTGTGTGTGTGTGTGTGTGTGTGTGTGTGTGTGTGTGTGTGTGTGTGTGTGTGTGTGTGTGTGAGATATGAACCTGCAGGCTGTCGGCGAGGACTTTGGCTCCGTCTGCCTGGATGTTGTTGAACATCAGGTCCAGAGAGAGCAGCGCTGAGCCGTCCTCCTGCTCAGTGAAAACAGAGAAAAGATGAAAAATGACGAAAAAGAAACCCAGAAATGTTTTTCTTTGACATCAACCTGCACAGGTAGATCCTGTTACCTGTAAGAGATCAGCGAGGTGTACAGCCCCTTCATCTGTGATGTTGTTGTACCCGACATCAAGACCTGTTGACACCAGAAAACGTTTGAAATTATGAAAAAAATGTCCGAGTCAAGGTGTTGACCTACACCTGGCTGCTCACCTGTCACACACTTGTTGTTCCTCAGACATTTTGAGAGAACAAGAACGTCTTTGTCATCAAGTCGCTGAATTCTTCTCAGCCGGTTGTTTCCTGTCAGTTTTAAGGTGACATTCCTGCCAAAAACACACAGAAACAAAACTTCATGGATTCCATGATGGATCCCATGCTACCTTCAGGTGCGCTGCATAAAGTCTGACGTCTGAGTTGTACACGCCGACAGTTGCAGATTTTGGATGGAAATTAAACAAATAGATGGCGCAATATAAAGTTGATGAACTGAGGTGTCATTTCATAAACTGAGCTATTTGAACTTTTCAGTAGATTCATTTGTAACAGTGCAACATATTTTACTTCTTATTGTTCACGTTTTGTAAATAAAATGTCAGCAAAAAAACATAACGTACTCTCCAGTGAACGCTACTTAAACACAGCAGTTACACTGCTGCTAATATTTGGCTGCCCTTACTAACTTTTCAACAACTTTTACTTACTTTTAAGACGTAAGTGAGTGCTGTTAAATAAAAAAATAATTATTAAGTCACATGTTGAGTGCGTGAGTTTTACTTGTAAAGGAGTATTTCTACGCTGTGACGCTGAATCCAACACAGCTAAACTCAGTATGAGTCGGCGGCACCTGAAGGCAACATTAGCTCCGAAAGCTAGCTTAAACTGAACAGTTCGTCATTAAAACGGTCAAACTTTAAGCCGCTTCAGTTTAAATTCGGTACTCACTCCGTCACCGTCGTCTTCTCTAACATTTCTATAATATCTGGATTTATTTTTATTTGATGTTCTGCGCAGACAGCGGCGTAAAACTCCGAAACTTTTTCGTTAGCCATCCTTACACCTGAGGGAGTTTGAGTTGCCATGGCAGCAGAGGAGGACGGTGCGTCGCGACGGACAAAATAAACAAAAAACTCAAAGAATATGTGGTTTGACATTAAAAAGGAGATAAACACCAGGGTGCAGAACAGAAATGAATCCATGCAGAAAACGGACACAGGTCGGGACAAATCTTAAGTAACTATAAGCAATAATCATTTATTTCGCCGACATCACAGAGACAAACCACCTGATTGTCCCTTTTTGTCTTTAGTTTTATTTTGCTATCGTATAGCTTTTATGCAGTAGTGAACTTGTACATATATGTAATTCACATTTCTGTACAGATAATGCAGACGTTTTATCCAAAAGAAGAAGAAGAAGAAAAAAAAAAGCGTTAAACAAAACAACAGCTTCTTTAAGGTGATAGAAATACTCCATAACGCAGTTTTCAAATGTGGATCACAAACACTTCTGCTACGGCCTGAAGCAGCTGCTTTAAAACCAAATGAACTACACATATTCCACAGAACAAAAACCTCGGTTTGCATCAACAGGGCTATGTTTACACGAGTGAAGCCACCATCACACGTCAAACACTGAAGGGTGGAACAGTTATGATAAATAAAACCACATCTCATGACGATAACGAGGCTCCTACATTTCTACGTTACCTATTAAAACAATGCACGCGTCGCACTGGCTGTCCCATTACATATTCTGATAAACTGAGCTGCAGCAGAGAGGAACTCCAGCCACACGCCAACATCTCACAACATGTTGTTAGTCTCACGGTTTTTTTGGTAAAGTAGTGGAATTTTTTCGCATTTAGCTGAAGCTGCTATCCAGAGACGTAAGGATGAGAAGACACGTGGCTCTAAATGAAGACATATTTAAACTGTGTGGAACATTTTCACACGTCAGCACAGGCTGCTCCAAACAGAAACTAAACTCAGGACCTTCTGCTCTGCGTTTACATCTGAACAAGAGTGAAGTTTCAGGACACGCTGAGCAGACTGGAGGGGCCTGCAGGTATGGATGAGGACCTCAGTTAGGTCTGATGAGGCAAGAAAAAACTGAAATAATCGAACAGAAGGTGAGCAAAGGTCCGTTAAAGTCTGTTTCTGGGCTGTGAGCCTGAAATGTGGCTGCATGTTAAAATGTTCCACCATGGCGATCCGGCGCAGCTCACGCCTCACTGCTGAGGGGGGTTGTGTTCGGCGTTGTCCACCGTCCTGATGATGACGATCTGCTCCAAGCTCTGGGCGGGGGAGGGCGGGGGCCGCAGCTGCTCCACCAGAGCATGGAGGGTGTCCGAGTTGATGGTCTGCTCTTGGTCAGGTTCGAAGGTCACCTGGTCGGTGGGGTTGACAGGAGGGTGAGAGGGCTCCGCCTTGAAGTCCTGCATGATGGCGGTGGCGTCCGTGGTGCTAGCAGCGTCGGTGGTGGCGGCGGCGTCGGTGTCGGTAGCTGCGTCGGCAGATGGCACCTCGGCTTTGGGGTTGGGCGTGGCCGGTTCGGGGTTGGGCGGCTCACCTTCGTGGAATGAAACCACGCCTTTGTTTTCCTGGGAGAGTTTGCTCTGGACAAAGGCCACAGGATGACTGGAAGCCAGGAGGACGACTGCACGTGCGCACACACACACACACACACACACAAACACAACAGAGAGTTATCAAACAGGGAAACGAGGTGCAACAGTTTGTTAAAATCACATCAGTTTGTCTCACACATTGAGTCATAATAAAGTTTAATCAGCTGAAGCCTGAGCTGCTTTACACACTGCAGGTACACTCACATGTATAAACACACACTGTGCCACCCTTCACACACACGCGCACACACACACAGCTCACCTGCTCGGGCTCTCTCCTTGTGCTGCCGCACTTCGTCAGCGTGAGCCTTCTCCTGGTGTTTGATCATGTTCTTCACGCTGGCAAATCTGTTTCCACACAGCAGACACTGCACACCTGTGTTCCCATCTACACACACACGCGTGCACACACACACACACACACACACACACACACACACACCACAGTGTGAACAACATTAAACTTCACAGATGAACGTTGAGAGGGAGCTCTAGTTTCTCAGCAGTCAACGGTCTGTTATGACATCATGACGTCTGACGTGGGATCAGCAGAACTCACCTGGGTGAAGTCGTCGCATGTGTTTCTTCAGCTCGGAAGACGTCACGAAGCTCGAGTCACATTTGGGCTGTGAACACCTGTACGGCGTCTCACCTGAAATACAAACACATCGGGACGTTCAGGAGTGCGACAGAAACAGCTGCTTCGAGCCCAAAGTCGTTGAGTGTCCAAAGACTCTGGAAGGAACCCAAAGCAGCTCAGCTGAGAGATTCCAGCGGCCTCACTCGCTCTGCGCTGCATTAATAAACGCGGGAAACGCTCTCACCTGTGTGTTTCCTTGCGTGAGCGATGAGGGACGAGGACACGGAGAAGGACATGCCGCACAGGTCGCACTGGTAGGGCTTCTCTCCGGTGTGTCGGCGCTTGTGATAGGTCAGCGTGCTGGACTGAGCGAAGGCCTGACCACAGATGTCACAGACGTACGGCTTCTCTCCGCTGTGCAGCCTGCAGAGAATGAACACACACACCAAAATGAGCCAAAGACGCTGGATGCGTGTCCGCAAGACACATGACTCAACGTCAGGCTGTACTTTAAGCTCCTTCAGGTCTGTACGTGTCAATAAATGTTTGTAGAAAACTATAAGAACATGACTCGGCGCTGCAGCGACACCCGGAGCAGAGCGTGTACCTGATGTGTATTTTGAAGTTGGACGAGGTGGCGAACTTGAATCCGCAGCGCTCGCAGGTGTACGGCTTCTCCTCTCCGTGGTGCATCCGGCGGTGAGCGACCAGCTGACACTTCTGAGCGAAACACTTGTCGCAGTCGGAGCAACTAAACGGCTTCTCGCCTGCAACAAACATCGGAGAAAACACGCTGAAAACTACGAAAACATTTCCTTATCCGGCCCGAGTCGACACGAGCAGGTTTGTTAGTAGAAGGACAGAACTGTTGCTCACAGCTCACCTGTGTGAATGCGCAGGTGTGTTTTCAGCTGGGTCGCCTGCCTGAACGTCTTGGAGCAGAAGATGCAGACAAACGGCTTCAGCCCCTTGTGGATCTTCTCGTGTCTGTGCAGGCTGCTCACGTCTTTGAACAGTTTGTTGCACTCGGTGCATGACAGCGACAGCTCGGTCATCTCTGACTCATCCTGCTCCCCGAACTCGAATTCGCCATCGTCTGTCCCTGCCCCGCCGCTCTCTGCGTCCTCCTCGGCCCTCCTCCTGCCTCGCCCCCTGCCTCTGCCCCTCCCGCGGCCTCGCCCCCTCCGCCCCTCGCCGCTGCTCAGCCGAGGTTTCTTCACTGGGACGTCGTCGTCCTGCGAGGGGCTCCAGTCTGCAGACGTGTCCCCGAAGTCCTTCACACTGGTGTCGGAATCATCCAGAAACGGATCTTCTCTTTCCAAACCTGCGGTCCCTCTCCCCCTGCCCCTCCCTCTGCCTCTCCCCCTCCCCCTACCCCTTCCCCTGTAGCCTGAGGTTTTAGGGGCGTCGGCCGAGCTGCTCGCCTCCACCTGCTCACCGCTGAAGCTCTTCGGCCTTCTGCCCCTCTTCCTCCCCTGTCCCCTCCCAGCGCTCTTCGGCGTCGTGGGGGTGTACTCTGCATCACTTCGGTCCCCCTCGTCCATATCTGCATCTTTGACCTCATCAGGCTGCACTTTGACATCCTTCCCCTCGTCCTGCCAGTCCCCTCCAACAGAGACAATGGACAGGGGAACAGGTGAGCTGGGGCTGCTGGGAGAGGCCGGACTGGAAGGAGAGACACCAGCTTCTTTATCTGCCTCCGACTGGGACGTCTCGCTTGGCTCGGACCAGTGGTGGATTTCCTCCATATACTTTGTGGCCTCAGACATTCCCAGGAACACGGCCGCTCGACGCACAGCTGCTTGCCGGGTACTGAAACCACGATAACCAACATTAATTCATGACGTTAGTTCAAAAATAATTTAGCTGAACCTCAATCCTCACATCACACGGCACATCAGAGCCAGTTTTACCTGCTGAGGTTCATCTGTCCAGTGTAGATGAACTCCAGAAGCTTCTCCAGAGCATACCGGCTGACCTTATCGGGGTCCAGGGTCGTGACCTCTTGGCCCTTTTCAGCCTGGGAGGAGAAGTACTTGCTGAACGCAGCCAGGATGTTGCGGTGGGCTCTGAACTCCACGTCTCTCACCATTATGGTGATGTCACATAAAAAGTCCATCTCCCGCTGCTGATGCAAGCGCTGCAAGAGCAGCCTGCCGTGACTGGTGACGTGAGCCATCCGTGCTGCTGGTCAACAAGAGAGGACACCGTCAACATTAAAGGCAGACATTTTTCCACTTTATGAGTATTCTTCTCTGGGAGGTGAGCAGTCAGCCTCACGAGGCAGAAACGTGCCGTCACACTGTTTCAAAAGGCAAACACAATCGTTTAGCTACTGCTGCGACGAGACTTAAACTGTAGTTTTTTGGTTTTCTGTGATGGTTTTTAATACATTAAGTCTGTGCTTACCACACTAAACATCTGCTCCTGTTTCACAGACATTTCAAGACATTTCTAACACCAGAAAGTAAAATAAACAACTGTTAACAGAACAAATCCACATGTCCCTGACTGAAAAACACACTGCTCAGAGGATAAAGTCGGCATGATTCATTTTTCTTATTGTCAACAAAAACAAACCAAAGCAACACTGTGTTCGTTTGTGACTTCCTGTCTGCGGCTCTCATCTCTCAGCTCATTGGTTGCTTTTGAAGACACAAACATCTCCCAAATATTTTGCTTCATTTTCTAAAAATAAGGGTCAGCGGTTTCCTTAAACAGCCGGTCACTGCATTTATCAGACAGCCCTCAAACTGGAGGAAATGGTGCGTCGGCTGGGGACTATTTTCAGTGGCGGATTCATTAACATTCAGTGCGACAGTGAGGCTCTAATGGACAGAGGATAAGATACACCAGACTGGACAGTGATAAATATATAGACTATCACCAGACTTCTCCTTTGAGTCTTGAAGTACTTTGTTTAAGAGTATTTAATATGTGTTAAACTATCAGAACGTGAGACCTACAAACAGCCTGCAGAGTGTTTATGACTCACCAGGTGAAAATCCAAAGTCAGAGCTGGAAAACAAGAAAAGAGTATTTAAATTACATTCACATGATATCAAAAATGGCTTAAAAGCACAGAAAAACTTTTCTGCTGTGACTGCAAACACTCATAATAAAAGCCCTAACTTACTCTCAGTAGTGTGTCTGCTTCACCTCCTCTAACTCTTCCTGTAGTCTGTAGATTTCTCTGTTGGAGACATGATGGTGAATGTAAAGGACAGTATGAGGACAATCTAAAGAAACATTCAACATCTGCATAAACATTTATCCACACATTTATTCTCTGAATCAGCTGCCTTGACAGGTGAGATAGAGAAGCAGTTTTGGAAAATAAAAGCTCCCGCCTGCTTCCTGAGCAGGCCTAACAGGCATGCTAATGCTAACAGCAGTGTCGTAGATAGCTTAAAATCACTTCTTACGGTCGTCCGTTGTTTCACATAGATTTATGAATACTTTGTGTGCTGTACAAGCCACCCCAGAAGCGACTGTAGTCATTCAGTGTTTAACCAGAGCGAACAATGTGTGGAGCTAAAGCTAACTGTTTTCGTAGTGGTAAAAAGCGCGGAAAACATTGTGCTCTTATTTCGAAGGTTTGACTGTTTGTACCGGCGGCGTCGGCGTAAGTTGGCACAAACTGTTGGAAACGCTTATTTCAAAGACACGCCGCACAAACGCGTCGTCAGCTAGAAGAGAGTGTCGCTGTAAATGCACAATTTTAATCCGGTACAAAGTAAATAAAAGCAGAAAAGTACCTTCTAATATCCGCGATCTCCAGCCATTATCCCCTGACGTCACGGGCTCTCGCGAGACGTCGCCTTCCAACAAAGATGTTCAGTTTGGTCAAGATGAACACCGTCACGCACGGACAGCGGACGAGAGTTTGGTGTGAATGTTACCGAAAAACAGAGATAACCAACAAGAAGAAGGGATTCCCTGTGAGTGAATGCACAGCTACAGTTTTCTGAAGACGATTGATCCTATTTGTGATTTTTGAAAATCAATTTGTGTATTGAGATTGTCTTCCTTTATTTTGGAACTACAGTGGGCCTAGACGTGCATACACGACCAAAAATAAAGTAAACCAAGAAGTATATAAGATTAACTACGGAAGCCGAGAAATGGAATGTAAGAACTGTCGAGCTTTCAGTTATTTTTAAAGCGGTTATCTCGAGGTCGTGTTTGATTTAACTCGTTATCTCTTCGTCAGTAGAAGCTCACTAAAATATATTCTTGCCTCATTTATCATAAATGCTGTTTCTTGCTTTGAATTGTGACGTCCATTATTCCTTACAGAGCAAACAGTCCGCTAAACCTAACGTGGTGGACCTGTGTGGTATTCTCGTGCAGCTGACCTCTGCCTCCATTTTCTGCATTTTTTCCTGCATATTTTCACTTGCAGAGCTTCACGTGCTGTTGTACACATTTGTGCACTGAACAGATTCCATCTCTCTCAGAATAACAACTCAGATCTGTCAGTTATTGCTGCAGCAGTAAATCACATGAAAAACCTCCAGATATTTATCGCTTTATTGACTGCAGTTTGATTAATGCAGCTGGGTTCTCGCTTCAGGACTGCAGAGGAACAGTTTGCTGTAATTTGCTGCTTAAAGTGCTTTTCTTCTCAGACTGGATGAGTTTAAAAAGCTGAAGTTAGCAGATGTTTATTATATTGCACAGACTTCAGACCACTAAAGATTAGAACAGTGAGAAATGATGGACTTCTTTAAAGTACTGCCATGAACACATTTATTTTCCTTACAGTGGTGCAGAAATGAGATATAATATAAACTCATCAAATATTTATATTTTAGGCTTTTATGTACAGAGCAAGCTGCAATGTGTTACCAAAATAAAAGCCACCTGGAGTAAGAAGAGCAACATTCAGAGCTGATCATATCGACGTCCATTTTTACAGAGAAAACAGGACACAAAACCAACCAACCAACCAACCAACAAACAAACAAACAAACAAACAAACAAACACATAATGTGAAGGGAGAGCGCTCGTCCAGCCAGATTAGATGCTCAGATTAACGCTCAAAGAGCATTTTAACATCTGCAGAGAAAGCTTGTTTTTTGTGGCCTCCGGTGGTTGACGTCGACTCACAGAGGTCAGAGGTCAGTGATCGATCTGTTTAAATAGTTTCATTGATTAACTGCTCCTCTGGCCTTTACATCCACATCCTCACACCCATAAACTGAGGTTGAAAACACATCAGTTTGAGATACTTGTACTTCACTTGAACATTTTCTGCTACGTTATACTTCAACTTCACCATATTTCAAAGACAAATATGAAACTTTTCACTTCACAGTTATTATCTGACAGCTGGAGTTACTTCACAGATTAACACAAGGTCACAATAACTGCAGTACTACTGCTTTCTGATAATACTCATTGTACTTTTACTTAAGTAAGATTTTAAATTCAGGACTTGCACTTGAAATGAAGTATTTTTACACTGCTCTAATACTACTTCTACCTGGGAAAGGATCTGAAAACTTCATCCACCACTAGAAAATACCATTGGTGGGATGTAACCAAGTACATTTACGCAAGTACTGTGCTTAAGTACAGTTTTGAAGTACTTGCAGTTAACTTGAGTATTTACACTTTATACCACGTTGTACTTGTACTTCAAGCCAATCAACCACTGAAGTCCAGTGTGATGTTATTATGGACTGAGATGCTCAGCAGTAGTTGAAACTGGCTCCACTTGTACCAGCTGCAACATGAAAGAGACACATGATGAAAGTATTATAATCCAGTGACACAGAGTACTTTTACACGGTGGTATTGCTGTTTGTCCTTACATTAAGGATCTGAGTTCTCCCTCCTCCTCTGGAAAGTGAGGCACTGTGTTGAAATCTGTTTTTCTGTCCAGCTCTTGGAGTGATTAATGATCTTCACGGCGTCCTGCACTAACCTCTTCCTCCACAGTGATTTAGACCTCTGCAGACGGAGTTTAATGGGAGATAAATGAGCTGAATATGGTCTGATGAACACCTTCAGCCTCACTTATTATCCTGCCTATCATCAGCTGTTCCAGCTTCATGACATTTACTGGAAGTTTCTGCCATTCTCCAGAGTTTTTATCGTGCTGTTGCCTAAAAACAAAGCCATTAAAACCTAATGTGAGCTGAAGATCCTTAATCCTTTCAAACGAGCCTCGTTTATCTGCACCAGGAGCATCAGTTTGGTGTTGATCAGGAGCAAAGTGGCGGCCGGGGAGCCGTTCCAGCCTCTCTGCAGCCCGCGCTGTGATGCAGAAGGCAGCGGCAGCAGCATGGCGTCCTGCAGCTGCGTTTACTGCTGACAGGTGATGAAAGTTTAATGTGCAGAATGGGCTCAAACACGAGCCTCACAGAAACACAACAACCAGAGAATAACGGCTGGAGGCTGTGTGACGGGCCGTCAGTGCAGTATTAGTACCTTTATGTGAGTGAAGGATGTGAATACTTCTACTGTTAGTATCCACTCAGCCCAACCCCCCCCCCCCCCCACACACACACACACACAGAAGACACAGAATGATTTAGAAAACAGATCCTCTGCTTCATGTCGGGTTATTGATTGAGCTGTTGTTGCTGAAATCATAAGTATTGATCCATCTTGCAGCAGTTAATGACCCATCAGACTCATGTACTTTCAGATCAGTGGTGAATTCATGTGTTCATCACTTAAATGCTGCAGCTGTAAAAGTGGACTGATATTTAACCACTTTAAGTCCTGCTGGGCAGCTTAAACTGTATTTCTATCATCTATATTAATCATTTACATTTATCAATAAAAAAAATCTGAAATGCAACTGAAGTCATCAAATACATTTTAGAATAAAAAGTGCATTTCTCTCTAAAATGTCATCACGCTGAACTTGTTGGTGATATTCATGGCACATACTTTATGTTTTAACAGCTCTCTTATCATGAGAAGCGCAGCTTCACTTATGTCAGTCGGCTCCTCTTTACAGCGAGCTGAGTGCAGGAGTGAGGAGGAGGTTTCAGCCGTTCATCCATCAGGAGGTCAAACTCAGCAGTAAAATATTAAATCTCATTTTACTGCTGTAGATGTTTCAGCTTGAGCTCATTGATCCCAGAGGCTTTTTAAAGAGTTTATTGAGCTGAAGGAGGAGGAGGAGAACTTTCTCAAGACATGAAGGAAGAATTCATCCTTCAGTTCAGCACAAACAGCTGGAGATACGAGCTTTTCACTGGGCAGGAAGGGGATGAAAAACTGTGATCTGAAAAGTAAAATGTAACTAAAGCTGTGAGACAAATGTACTCCAGTAAAAGTACAGCATTTGTCTCTGAGATCAAAGTCAGAGTAGAAGTACAAAGTAGTATAAAGTGTAATGTACAAGTACCTGGAGTACTTGAGGAAGTACTCCAGTAAGTACTGGAGTAAATGACTCAGTTACATTCCAGCACTGTTAAAAGTGGTGGAAGAAAAATTCATGTAGAAATATTGCAGAAATTTGCACTGGATTTGTACTTGAGTAAAAGTACACATAGTATCAGCAAAACACAGAGAAGTAGGCTAACAAATAGTAACTATAGCTATAGCTGATAAAAAGTACTATCAAAAGTACAACATTTCCCTCTGAAACACATTGAAGGAGAAGTCACAGAAGCGTAAAACAGGAACTCTCGAGTGAAGTAAAAACACTGCAAATTGTTCTTCTTGCTTGAGTTCGTTACTAGAAAAGAAGAAAGTGTAAAAAGACTTTTGCATCCTTTTATCGTGAACATGTTATCAGTCACTGCAGTGGAGATGTGTCACCTGGGAGCAGCTAACATGCAAATGAGGAGCTGAGGAGGCGAAGCACAGAGTGAGATAAGACGTCTGAGCAGCTGGTCCTTGAACACACCACGGGGTTACTGTGCATGCTCTTCATCGTCAGAGCGGGAAGAATTACACACAACGCTCCTTTAATGTGACACCATTCACTTTGACACCTCTGTGTGCGTGCGTGTCTGTGTGTGTGCGCTCGCATGGGTGTATATAAGTATATATGTAATGTGTGCCATTGTTTAATGCAGCGTGATCAAACAGATGCCTTCAGGGGCCGGGTTGGTGTGGTGTGTGTGTGTGTGTGTGTGTGTGTGTGTGTGTGTGTGTGTGTGTGTGTGTGTGTGTGTGTGTGTGTATTAAGACTGGAAGCAGAGGGAGGCAAACTGTTTGAATATGAGATAGCAGAGAGCTTTAACTGCCTCTGCAGTAAAAACAGCAGCTGTACTTCAGGCAGGAGGCTGCTGATGTGGACAGACAGACACATCTGTCCGTCAGTCTGTCTGTCCACCTGTCTGCAGGCCGCTAACAGTGTTTTACACACACCAAGCTCCTGAGGTCTGCAGCGGTTGGATGTCTTAATCTGTTTTGGTCATAATAAGGCTGCGACTACACTATCTGATAAAAGGCCAGATCCTAACATGCTCACACTGATGTTAACTTTATTTTTAATCTCTTAGTCTTTTATGTGAATGTACAAAACATGTTCATGTAAAAGAAGAAGAAGAGAGCATTGTTTATTGATTGTTTGCAGAGGAAGAAGAGAAGCATACTAGAACTAGAATACCAGAGTGTAGAAATACTCTGTACTTCAGTAGAAGTAGAATTTCAATCTAATTTACTAAATCATTCATTTTGTTTTCACGGCAGGGTAATGAGGTAATTAATAACACTAACAACAGCTCTGATCCAGCAGACACTTCATGTTGTTGGTCTTACAAGACAAAGCAGCTGCTGTGATAAACATTTATGCAGCTTGAATGAACTCCCTCGCTTTGGAAACTGAAACTCTACAACAAAAAAATGTGTTTTCCTTCTTCGGTCGGCCGCAGGATGTGACCCCCTGAGCTGGAGGAGTCGCTGATCATCACTGTGGAGCTTCACTGGAGCACGTCTGATTTCCAACATCTCTGTGTTGCATAAGAAGCGGTTCAGACTCCCACATTAGCAGGGATGTTAGAGCGAGGTCAGCGGCAGGATGCTGGAGGATCTGTGTCTTCTCCGTCTCCCACATAAACACAGAGCTCCTGACACATTGATTATGTGGCTCAGCTGACAGCAGCTCTGCAGACAAAGAAGCATGTGTGTGTTTAACTGTGTGCATGTGCATGCCTCTATGTGTGTGTGTGCATTAAGCCCACACTGGTGATGATCCTTCGCCAAACTGGGACCATGAATTATCATAATATTCATGTCATGTTCCTGCAGGGACTTTAATTTTGTCGCTCAGCGCTTCCTGTCGTCTGCCATCGAAGCTCTGTGCTGTTTCTGTTTCTGTGCTTCTTCTACAGCTCTGCTCTTCAGCCTTCAACTGTCTGTCAATCAACTGTGAACAAACTAAGATTTCCAGGCGTGGTTTATCAGAGGAAGCTGGTTGTGATCAGCTGCGTCAAGTTAGCGAAAATCTACCCGGAAGTAAAACAATTTTCCCTTCAAAATAAACACATTAATTTCATTAAATTCAACCACACTTGTAATTTATCTGAATGGCTAATCTTCATGTCATTACATATGTTTTGTTGACTTTTATTATTAAGTTCACAGACAGTTTACATGCATTCAAACAAACATTCAGTGTCACAAACGTAAAAAAGGATTTTTTTTCAGTGTTGTCAATTCAGAGTAAAGTACACTGAAAATGCAAGTGTGGGGCCTCTGTGTCATGTCTACAATAATGTTTGCTATAAGTTCTTCAAATATTAGGAGAGAAGTAATTTGGCTTCACATTTAATGCAGATTTAAAACAAGACTGGCTGGATGAACCTGTTATGGGGCCCCGGAGCAAAAATCACAAAATCAAAACAGACAAGCAAGCAAACAAACAAACAAACAAACAAACAGCTGTTCCAACAGTCAAGTATATAAAAATACATGTTATATACAGTTAAATGCATTCAACGTGTACGATTATGTAAATATCAAGTGTGAACCAGCAGTGTGGAGAGGATGAAGTAGAAATTCTAACCTGAGAAGATGAAATTTTATTTTGAAAGTTAAGCCACAGGAAGTCCTGTTGTTATAGTTACTGTTGCTCTGACACCAGTCTGGTGGATTTGGTCAGTGGCTCACTGGGCGTCCACACACACACACACACACACACACACACACCAGCGGCAGCAGCCTTCGCTTCATTTCACATCAGGAGGTAAGAATCACGTTCAGGCTTCAGTCCGGTGTGTTAATCCCGCATTGCCCGCTGTGTGTGTGTGTGACACTGTATGTGTGTGTTTGTGTGTGTGACTCCGTGCGTGTGTGTGATTTTAACCCGCTCAGTGTTTGGTAAAGTTTGTCCGTGTTGCCACACTGCTGGTGCGTAAAAGCGTAATTAGGAGTAAATCGCGTAAAGTCAGCGCCTAATTATCTGCGCGGTGACGGACACAGCGGTTGTTACTGCGGCTGTGTTTTGGCATGTGAAGGCATCCGTCCTCTGCGGTGGTCGGCCAGAGCATCCTGCTGTGGTGCGCCGGACTGCGCTGGCCACAGATCAGCCATGTGTTTGGGTGGAGGTGTTGGATGAGGGGATCCGTGGCGCCAAACCCTGGCCCGCGGGCAGGTTCACGGAGGTTTCCTGACGCGGATCGGAACGGGTCAGACCTGTACTCAGCTCTGTCGGCCTCACACCGCGCGCGTCTTCCTTTTTCACTCCTCGACAGATTGCAGTCAACCAAAACCACTTCCGTCATATCAGCCAGTCCATCACAGTGTATAACCACACAGACACACGCACGCACGCACGCACGCACACACACACACACA
Source organism: Chaetodon trifascialis (assembly GCF_039877785.1). NCBI lineage: Eukaryota > Metazoa > Chordata > Actinopteri > Chaetodontiformes > Chaetodontidae > Chaetodon > Chaetodon trifascialis. Next base: position 22,600,802 of record NC_092073.1, read on the forward strand.
CACACACACACACACACACACACACACACATAACAACACTACCAGCGACACGTTATCAAACCCAGCGCGAGGACTCGGTGTGATGAGGTCGATTTAGCTCGTTTCTATCTGACAGTCACCCCGCCTGTATCCGTTCATGCGCTCCTGTTTGCTTTCACACTTGAGCGGCTTTAAATGTTTCCTCCTTATCTTAAAGTCCGCTCCACAGTCAGAGCTCACCGCGCGCAGGTGACGCGTTACCTGAGGTCAGCCGTTGCATTGTGGGTTAGAATCAGAAAGTTTAAAGCAGTGACGTGAAGACCTTCTGAAGGGAGGAACTTTATTTCTGCTGACTTTTACTGTGGAGGTGCAGAAAATGGAGACGACAACCTGAACAACAATCAGAGTTTGAAGTAGAGACTCTGCTCTTCTCTCTTTAAGGTTTGTCCTTCCCTCCATCGGTGAGTTTTCATCGTTAATGACTGAAGCAGAGGTGGTCTTCGCTGGCCTTCCTCCTCTTCAGCCTGACGTCTTCATACCTGTTTGTGGTTGATCTTGGACGGTTTGAAAACCCCTTCAGAGAATCTGAGTGTGGAGATGAAGAGTGGCTGCGTCAGTATAGTTTGACTCTCCCAGATTTTATTGTGGGTCGTGATGAAGGCGCTCTGATGAGCTGATTGTGGTGGATTTTATGGAGATGATTGTGAACATCCTCCCCGCTCGCTCAGGTTCAGCCCGTCTCTGATGTCCGGCGTTGATTCCAGCCTCTTTGACCCTCCTCTGGAGTGTGGCAGGTGCTGACCGTCAGTTTTAGATGTCAGCTCTGTTTCTCTCACTGTGCTTCTGAACTTGCCCTGAACTGATTTAACCTGCTGGATGTGTGAGCAGGTTTTTAGCTTCTGCTTGTGGTTAGCAGTGCTTGAAGCGCCATCCTGAAATGCATCTTGGGAGTTGTATTCTTCTGTTTCTCAGTCCAGACTTGCACCTGTTGGCTTTTTGTCGTGGACCTGTTTTTCCTGCACAGCGGTTCAGCTTTTCGTATTGATGAGTGAGTCAGACCATCGAGCCCTGAAGAGCTCGTCTGTCGGTCCCTGAACCAACAGGAAGCTGACTTTTACTGCAGGAACACACATGAACGCCTCCTCCTCGGCAGCCCTCTCCTAACTCCATGCTGTCGTGGTCACGTAGGTCTGCAGAAAGTGAGCTCTGCTGCAACGCTGCTGCAAGACGTGTGGGGCAACGCCGCGGCAACACGTCTGTTACTGTATGTGATGGACAGGAAGTACAGACAGGAAGTCTGAGGAAATAGAGAAGAAGGAAGAGGAAAATGTGTGTTGTCTTCTCTGGGTTTCTCTTGCGTGTGTTTGTTTTAGAAGGACCTGCTTGTCCGGTGTGTGTGTGTGTGTGTGTGTGTGTGTGTGTGTGTGTGTGTGTGTGTGTGTGTGTGTGTGTGTGTGTGTGTGTGTGTGTGTGTGTGTGTAATGTTTTTGTCATGCATTAAACAGGACAAAGGTGACTCACTCGCTGACTCCCATAGAGAATGACTAATGGGCTCTGCTCTGATATTGTTGTGTTGTGCACAGGTAACATACTCTGTGTGTGTGTGTGTGTGTGTGTGTGTGTGTGTGTGTGTGTGTGTGTTTGATTATATATTCATGTACTGGCTCTTCCAGCAAACAGTCTACCGCATGGGAGTGCTTAATTGACTTTGTGGGTGTGTTTGCAGTTTTTGTACCCAACACACACACACCCGCACACATGCACGCACACACGCACACACTGATGGGTGAAGCAGAGCTCGAGGCATTGGAAGACGTCCAGCCTTTAATCGGCAGTGACACACAGCGAGACACTGACAATAAGACCCAGCAGCAGCTGCCGACTCTGAGGCTCAACTACATCAGTCAGAGGATGAAATGTGACTGCTGCCAGTATTATTCTGATTAATGAGAGTCCACAAATCTACGTGGACACCTGAACTTTGCAGCCATATTTGATCTCCACACACCACTCTGAAAACCTGCTGCATGGATTTGCCTCCATTTAGACACCAGAGCACCAGTGAGGTTCAGCACTGACGCTGGCTGATAAGATCCACTTCCAGGTCGCTGTCCCAGTTCATCCCAGAGGTGTTGGATGGGCTTCGGGTCCGGGATCAGTGCAGACCAGTTCTTCCACACCAAACTGGGGAAGCAGTTTTTTAATGGAGCTGCTTTGTGCTTTTATTGGGACTAAACCTCGACCAAAGCAGACCCAGACCAGAATACACATGTGGACAGATGTGTCCACATACTTTTGGCCATATTGTTCAAACGGCGGCTAACCAGAGCTGCTGTGTTTGCGCTGATGTCGCTGTTGTCTGAAGGTGATCTCACCTGTTTTTCCTCAAAGTGTCGAGTTGGTGAAGCCTGAATTTAAGTGTCGTCTCAGCTGAAACATGTTGATTCTCAGTTCTTGAATTTCACTTAAAAAAATCCCTTAAAGTCACTGAAAACTAAGCAGTAACTCACATTTGATTGGCAGAGAGTGGCACAGAGCGGGAAACGAAGCTTAAGACCTAAAAATACTCTAAGATGCTTCCTTCATACTTCCTCTGAATGAACTAAACTGCTGCTGAGGGAGGAATCAAAGAGCCTCTTCCTCTCTGCGGTGCAGAAACACAAAGCGACTCCGGGCTCGAAGCGATGACTGTGTCACCTAAAGGTCAGCGAAAGGTTTGGTTTTCCCTGCGGAGCGTGTCGAGTCCAATCAACTCCCAGCGACACGGCGAAGACGCTTCCCGCTGGATGGGAGCGCCTCTCGTTTCACCTCCTCTCACTGATCTTCATCATGTCAGGATGTGAAGTGGCCGCGATCACAGAAGCTTTTCACAGTGAACGAGTTCCAATCAGAGTGCTTACAGCCGGCTTACAGTACGACAGGATGTCTGTTTCCATTCATCACGGCCAGTGAACGGAGGATTAAACAGTATGCAGATGCACCAATCACGGCTCTGCCTCCAGCTCCAGACGGCTGCTGTGCTTCTCACTCAAACAACAGGTTCACTGATGCTGCAGGTGTCTAACAGGAGAGAAGACGAATCACCTGGAAACAAGGAAACATCGCAGAGAGTGAGACGACCAGCAAACCTCTGCTCTGTGTCAGAGAGTGTTAATGAAGTGAAATGAAATACAGAAATATAGATCGACTTCCTCTCATTGTTCATATTGACACAAACATTTGACACAAAAGAGGCTCCTGCAGCAGCAATAATGATCCAATGAGGAGAGACTGCAGTGATTCACCAGTTTGATGTGAGAAGATGATCGAAACATTAAAATTCATTTCAGCAGTTTACAAGGACTGCAGCTAATCGTTAGTATTGATTAATCTCCACTGATCGATTAGATTGACCTACAAAATGTTAGACACACACCTCTCTCTCTCTCTCTCTCTCTCTCTCTCTCTCTCTCTCGTCACCTGCACGTCGTTCATCTGATGACACTCGAGTGAAACTGTTTCAGGTCTGACCTGAAAGACTGCCGTCGTGGCCTCCGTGTGATAATTTGCCATCAGATTAACATGAAGGTGTGCAGGTCTGAAAACTCCCTCCTCACCCAGCTGACCAATCACGACATGTTTGGGACGGTTTCTGGAGGTTTCTGGAGCTGTTCGACCAAACGAGAAGCAGCTCTGAGGAAGCCGACAGACGGCTTTACTGTGAAATACTGTAAAATATACGACAGGAAGTGGCCGTCCTGCACTCAGGGAGCCTGCTGTGGGTTATCTGTCCTAAATCTCTAATATTTAACAGACCAATCAGTGAAACAGTTGGACATTGAAGATGAGTTTTGCTGCAGATCTGTGACATTAAGACATCACATTAGCGTTCAGTAGACCAGATCAGATCCTCCTCAGTGAAGAGACGTCGGTCTGTGGAGGCTCTGGTCAATATGGTGGACAGTTTCTGTGTCTCGGGGTGTTTCCAACCTGTTTCAGGAACGTTATTCCGATGGAGCTGTGAGTGGAACAAAAAGCTCGGTGTGAGCTGAGATGGTGTTTTTGTGGTATTTCAGTGACCTGCTGTGGTGATGTGAGACGCTGTGGGAGTGTCAGCTGAATGCCTAAAATGTCTCAGTGGATTGAACACACTCAGCCTGTTGTGCTACTGGTTTGGCCGGTGAAAGCGTTTCAGTTGAGTCATGTTTGTCGTGGATCCGGAGATGAGGATCATGGGACAGAAACAGGAGGCGACAGAAAGAGTGAGTCTGGTTTACCTGACCAGCACTGACACACACACACACACACACACAGGGTGTTACACACATTTACAGTGCAACAAAGGGGAAGTGTGTTGCAAGCTGTCGGTCACATGCTGCTGATGATGTCTGTCTACATTCATCAAACTGTCCCATGTTGCTAAAAATGACGGGAAGCTCTCAGACGATGGCCGGGACACAAAACACTCAAAGCCCCCCCGCTCCTCCCACAGAGCAGCAAGACCCCGGCCCGGGCGAAAAGACAGAAAGCAAACGATGCAGCCCGGAAAGTAAAGCCTGACACTCCCCAGAACTGGAAATACAAGGTTGTAATCCAGGAGAGTACTCTGTACTCCGTCTGGGTACTTCTTTGAATACTTTCGATCTCTTCACCTCTGTGAGCAAAGGTCATCTGTATTCTCACTTTTACTTTTTTCCATGGTGCCTGAATTAACTCTATTCTTTCACAGTGTTTTATTAATTAATGCATTGTTGGTTTTTTTAATAATAAATGAATGAATATTGAGTTTAGATCATTTTCTCACTTTGTGGCAGCACAATGCTTCATTTCCACCGTGACACGTTGCACCTTTATCAAAAGTTTGCAGCTCGTGCGATTTAGATGTTGCACTTGGCCTTTTTGCTGTTTTGCTAATATTTCCAGTAATTGTTCAGTTCTGCTGTTGGACCTCCGGTTTCTTGCCTGTAAAACCAGTGAGCACAGTGTTCCTGCAGCACGTTAGCACAAACCAATATAATGAATGGTCAGTGTAGGAGGGGCAGGGTCAGACAGGGGGGTGGAGTGGGGGGTTATATCCAGCTGTGGCGAGTCTGTATTTGAATGGAATATTTACTTCTTGTTCCACCAGTAGGATGATTAGTGATGTGACAGAGCTGACCACCAGGTGGCAGCAGCGCACACTGTCTGTGCTGCCGTCAGGTTCAGTTAAATGTCACCTGCCTGCAGCCCCGCACTACAGACGTTGCTTGGACTTTTGTCCTCCGTCAGGTGAGGACGGTGACGTTCAGAGGGTTTTTCAGAGGTGCTGAAGTCACCGTGTGGTCATGAATCAGTTTCTCTTCCACATGTGTGTTTTTCTCTCTCGTCACGTCGACGCTGGCTTCCTGCCATCCTGCAGCAGCAGCAGCAGCTCTCGTGTGCTGGGATGAAAACCTTGGTTTGATCCTCAGTTTGCAGCATGGGCTCCTCTGCACCTGAAACACAGTGTAGCTCAGGTTAACTGTCATGGACGCAGTGAAGCGGAGGAAAACAGCTGCTCTGTTATAAACAAACCGGCCTCACAGGCGCTGAGGAACAAGCATTAAGATGATTTAGATGATATTCACAGCCGTGAGATGATGCACAGTATTGATCAGCAGCAGAAAACAGCAGAGTGCCATCGAGGAGTCATTCTGTTAAGACCCTCCCTCTCAGCATGTGTTATCTTTCTTCTGTAATCTTGTGTATTTTGTAATGTTTGCGTTCAGCCGTGACTTGTGCTTTGCCTTTGGGGCAGTTTTTGTCATGCACGTGAGCTCTGTTTTGGAGGGAAGAAACTAATCTAAACTACTCTCCTCACTGCTGTAACTTCCATATTAGAAGAGGCTGGAGTGTTTTTCGAGACGGGAAGGTATTTCACACGGTCTTGTTTCTGTGCTGGGAGGCATCTCCAGCCTGCAGCTCAGGAGGCACCTCTGGGAGAAAGTTATTTTAAACCTGGATTAAAAAAAAAAAGTAAAAATTAGCATTTCAGTACCAGAAGTCTTATTTGTTTAGCACTGACTTTGGTTAACCCCTAACTTTTCATCCAGCACCATCTTCAGGGTAGCAAATGTTAGCATGCTAACATGCTAAACTTATATAAACATCGTCCCTTCCTTCAGAAGTTAGCATTGTCATTGTCAGCATGTTAGCATGCTGTTTAGCCGGAGCCCAGGAGGATTAAAGGTAGTAAAACCTTTAATAGATCCTTCCCTCCAGATTACACTTCAGTGCAATCAGTGTGGTGACCTGTGCCACTGACCTGGGATTAACTAATTAGGATGGAGTCTGTAGTGTAAAGGGATCGCTTCATTACATGTGCCACCGGGCCTCCAGCTTTTTTATGGACCTAAAATGTACAGCACACAGATGTTAAACACAGCAAGCGTTTCATTTTATACTCAGGGATTCAGCTTCAGAGTTTTGGGTGGATGTGCAGAAGAGACGGAGGGGAGATGAAGAAGTGTGAGGGCACAGTTCAGTAATTTGAGGATGCTAATCATTAATTAGAGAGAATGAAATACAGAAGGCAAGGGAGGAAATAAGTATACTACAAGCATAAAAGAGAAATTATTTGTAGTTTGAGGGCAGCACTACGTTCCCCGTGTGACACATACCAGACTCCATAGAGAAAAGTTGTAATTTAGGCAGAGATCCAGCCTCATGCAGCTCAAACATTTTCCCCTTCAGCTCGTATTGTGAAAGCTTTTTGTGTATGTA